>NW_006251151.1:0-238 GCF_000226075.1 Solanum tuberosum
AATCCAGTGACAGACCTTCTGGTGTGTAAACAAGCCCCCCAATCTGAATCACAGTAGACCTTTAACTGTTTGTTATTCTTGCTGGATAATAGTACACCTAGCCCTGCTTGTCCCTTTACATATTTCACTACCTTGAGAGCAGCATTGAGGTGTGATTGTTTGGGTTGATGTAGGAACTGGCTCAGAGTTTGTGTAGCAAAAGCAATGTCTGGCCTGGTAACATTTAGATACAACAATT
>NW_006251152.1:0-238 GCF_000226075.1 Solanum tuberosum
TATCCAAATTTAGCCATACTTCAGATATCATCCAGCAGTTCTACATCAAAGAACAACTTCCTACTTTAGCAAAAGGAAGTTTCATTCTGGAACAACTTGACATACCAACCTTCAGAAGAAAGAGACTGAAATGAATCAAGAGACCTCCCTGATTTTGCTTCTGCTCATTTGAATTTCCTGTTTAGATTTTAATTTTCTAGGATTGTATTCTTGTCTTACTTTTGTAAGGGGAGAGTCT
>NW_006251153.1:0-238 GCF_000226075.1 Solanum tuberosum
AGATCCTATTCCTAAGATTTCTCTTACATTCTCCTAAATATTGATATATTTCAAGAGAGAAAAAATTACTGCTATAGATGGTAAATATTTTAATGATATAGTATACCTAGGTGATTTTCCCTTTGATATGAATTAAGGCAACAACAGGCCTTGCTTGACTATTGCTTTTTCCTTATTCGTTTGATGATAAAATTCGTAATTAATTTATTTCAATATGAAAATTCGAAGTGAAAGAAAT
>NW_006251154.1:0-238 GCF_000226075.1 Solanum tuberosum
CTGATTTACAACATGTTGGACCCAAAATTAATTTTTTTAATTATATATGTAATTGTTTATTATGCAAAGGCAAAATTCCCTTACTATATATAGATATATATAAACATATTTCTAGTTAATTGTTTAACATGTCTAATAAATTTTGGTAGAATCTCGTTTAGAATTTTATTTCTTATTTTTAGACAAAAAAATCATTTAACATGTCATAATAGATGAGTAGAAATTTATTAATTAAATC
>NW_006251155.1:0-238 GCF_000226075.1 Solanum tuberosum
GTCGGTAAAATTAAATAGTATGTAATTAAAAGACCGATCTCATGAGGTCGGTATTTTTATTTCAACTAACTACTATTAATTAAAGCGCCATCCGGAGATCGGTATTTTTATTTCATCTAATTACTTTTAAAAGCGACATCCGGAGGTTGGTTTGCGGTTTGCGGGTAAACCAAATTCCGACCTCAAGAGGTCGAAATATTTTCCAGAAAATGAATTACAAGAAAAACCGACCTCTTGA
>NW_006251156.1:0-238 GCF_000226075.1 Solanum tuberosum
AGAATATAGAAAGGCTCTGTGAGAAAAATTCTCAAAGGTTAGTACTATATATATCCAATAGTCATTTTTTGGAGATTATCTCCCCTTTTTTCTCCGCAATTTTGTCCTGTTGATAAGTTGGAGATTTGATTGGTTCCACATACTTCTGAACAATCTGCTTCTGTAAAGTTCAACTTTTTTGCTAAGCAACATATTTGTGTTCTTTCAAATTCACAAATATTGATTATTTATGAAGTGA
>NW_006251157.1:0-238 GCF_000226075.1 Solanum tuberosum
ACCCTTTTGAAAGTATGTTATGCAAATTGTAGAGATGTTTGTTGGGTTCCAAAGTAATTAGGGCGTCACGTGGAAGTTTACAGTTGCAAGTTAAGATGGTGATAAATTAGATGGCAAAAATTTATACTAAAAATATGATATTATTATATGAAAACTAATATAAAAAAAAAATATTAAAATTATTGAGAATAAATCTCCTCACAAACAAAACTCTTTAATGACTACATTGTGGATTCTA
>NW_006251158.1:0-238 GCF_000226075.1 Solanum tuberosum
AAATTTTGATCATTATCTTTAAGTACTTCTTTAGCAAGTTCTGCATTACTCACCACCACGTTTAACTGTGATCCAAGGTAAAAAGAAAAGATGGGCCCATAAATTTGGGCCCATTCGGCAAAACATCGAAACCTCACTGGCGTTATGCCAAAGAGGTTTCCAACAACTGGCCACGGCCAAGGTCCTGGTGGGAGCTTGGCCGTGAGACGGTGGTAGAGTTTGTAGCATAAAAAGATGA
>NW_006251159.1:0-238 GCF_000226075.1 Solanum tuberosum
CTAGCATCCTTAATATTGTCTGTGTATTTAAGAAAAAACTTTATTATGAAGGTTAGTATTGGAACATTTTTTTTCTTTTTTATTAGGGGGGGAGGGGGGAGAGGGGGGGTATTAGACTTCTAAATTTTGACTCTTAGAAAGTGAGCGTCCTTAAATGACAATATTTAACATATTTTTGTTAGATTTTATTATCCCCTCGGTTTCAAATTCAGTATAAAGAATTTTGTATACTACTAGG
>NW_006251160.1:0-238 GCF_000226075.1 Solanum tuberosum
ACCCTAAACCATAAATCATAAACCCTAAACCCTAAACCCTAACCCTAAACATAATCCCTAAAGCCTAAATTCAAACAATAAACACTAAACCATAGCCCTTAATACTAAACCCTAAAACCTAAATTCAAACAATAAACCCTAAACCATAAGCCCTAAATCTAACCATAAAGTAAAACCGTAAACCCTAAATTCAAACTCTAAACCCTTAAACCTAAATCCCAAACTCAAAACCCTAAAA
>NW_006251161.1:0-238 GCF_000226075.1 Solanum tuberosum
TCCCGAAATGCAGGGAAAGAAGGTAGAAGCTCGTAGCAAATTCGGGTGAATTTCACATGCAAGAGAAGAAGGTAGAATTTAGAGTGACGACAAACACGCAAAAATAAGATAAAATAAAGTAAAGTAAATAAACTAAGATAAAAATAAATAAATAGAATAATGGACACTCAACATGCTTCCCAATAATTAGAACAAAACAAACAAGTTGGGCATATGGACAAACTGCTATTACAAACAA
>NW_006251162.1:0-238 GCF_000226075.1 Solanum tuberosum
TTAAGCAATAGAGAGGTTTATAGTCTGCTTTGCTTGGAATTCTAGCTACTTGCTTCCTGACAATCTTTTTTGCCTGTATGCTGCCTAGTTAAGTAATAGAAATAACTTTAATCATATACTTACATGACTCTGCAAGTAGTATTTCTAGCTACTTCCTTCCTGACAATCTTTGTTTTTTTGTGGTATTTCTAAAAGTTGGGAGACCTAAAACAATGTAACGTAGTAGCTTTATCTTTTT
>NW_006251163.1:0-238 GCF_000226075.1 Solanum tuberosum
GAATACGGGCCAAAACATCTTCCTGGAAGATATCTTTTCTCATACGTTTTATGCTTAACAAAAGGGGCATCAAGAATTTGTTTACTGTAGAAAGCTGAATTTGGGAATTGACTAATTGATGGATGCATGCGATATTGTACGTTAAGCAAGTGTTTACAATGACCCAGCGAACTGAGTCTTTCAAAAAGGCTCCTTCCATAGCCAGCTTCTTCAGAGAGCTGTTTAAGAGTAACAGAAT
>NW_006251164.1:0-238 GCF_000226075.1 Solanum tuberosum
TACAAGTTGATCATCTGAATTCAATATTTTCAAGCCACGTATTATACTTATATGTATAATATGAAAAATATGGGAAATACATAAAATTAAGTTGTATGAATTGAAAAACACAATATTTAGGCATAACACCATGAGTCTAACATACCTATCTTCACTTTCACAATTTGTGTAGAAGAGAGCTACTTCCCGATGGAATAATATATGCATCAACAGACTCACATTACTCGATCTTCAAAGC
>NW_006251165.1:0-238 GCF_000226075.1 Solanum tuberosum
GGCGGAGGTTGATTACGAACAATACTTAAAAGAGATTGAAATGGTAATTATAAAAGTTGGAGTCTCAACAGTCTTTTTAAGAATTAAGAATTACCTGATAGCTCTTTCATGTTAGAGAAGTAGAATGGGTGATACGCTTAGTTCATTATTAGTTCAACAATTGTTCACTGCCAGACATAAGTTAAATGTTGTTACATGTGTTAAGATATGTTTTGAGTCCAAATATTCCAACTTGGAG
>NW_006251166.1:0-238 GCF_000226075.1 Solanum tuberosum
TGTCGTCAGGCGTACCTGTGGTGGCATTTCCCCATTGGACAGATCAAGGGACTAATGCAAAGTTGATTGAAGATGTTTGGAAGACAGGTGTCAGGATGAGAGTGAGTGAAGATGGTGTGGTTGAGAGTGAAGAGATAAAAAGGTGCATAGAAATTGTAATGGATGGTGGAGAAAAAGGAGAAGAAATGAGAAAGAATGCACAAAAATGGAAAGAATTGGCAAGAGAAGCTGTGAAAGA
>NW_006251167.1:0-238 GCF_000226075.1 Solanum tuberosum
CTTCTCTAGATTCCATTTTTGTACCCAAAACAGTTCAGGAAGCTTTGAGTCACCCTGGGTGGTATGATGCAATGCTCAAGGAGATACATGCATTAGATGAAAATCACACTTGGAATTTGGTAGACTTACCAAAAGGAAAAAAGGCAGTGGGATGTAAGTGGGTTTTTACGGTCAAAGTAAATCCTGATGGTTCTGTGGTGAGGCTTAAAGCCAGACTAGTGGCTAAAGGATATGCTCA
>NW_006251168.1:0-238 GCF_000226075.1 Solanum tuberosum
GAGGCTTTGAATAGATTTTATATATAAATTTCTCGATGAGCTTTGTATAAATTATTCAATTGAAATTTTGATTCAGTTTCAGAAATGTTTCCTTTGATTTTTGGCTTTTTCTATGCTTTGCTCAGTAGTTATATAGAAACCGAAGCAATCTCAGTCGTAATGATGAGATATTTTCTTGTTTCTGATCACATAGCGTCTCATGTTGTCTTGTAGTATACATGTATCTTGCCAAAAATTG
>NW_006251169.1:0-238 GCF_000226075.1 Solanum tuberosum
TGTACTACACGTTATTGTGCTCTTATTAGCAAATTTCCTCCGGAATGTTATCTGTATAATCACTTGTGTAGTATTTATCAAAAAGAGACCGTCCTATTGCATGGTTGCAGTGATTCTTTAGGATTGCCGTTTTCCTTACTTTTTTAACAGGCTATGAGAGACAATTTCTTTTCAGCTTCTTCTTAGATATGCAAATGGCGTAATTTCTCCGGTTTATTGATTGTTTTGGCATAGAAGG
>NW_006251170.1:0-238 GCF_000226075.1 Solanum tuberosum
TGGAACTTTTGGCAACTGTATAATACACCATTTCTCCATGAAGAGAGTTGTTATCTAGGGAGTAGTAATGTTGATCTTGGGTGTATATATGGAAAACTTCATTGATAACTTGTTATTTCATGGTTAAAGCTTCATTGGTTATCTTGTCTGTGAGGATGAGGTAGCTTTAACATTCTCATGCTTCTTGGCTGTGATAGGTAAACTTGTAAGTGGTTAGTTGACCCTGTACTGACATATA
>NW_006251171.1:0-238 GCF_000226075.1 Solanum tuberosum
CGTGCATAACAACATTACAAAAGATAAACTTTTATAGGTGTCAACAATTAATAGATATTTCTAGACTCATACTTCATAAAAGAGATGCAAAAAGACATGGAAGATAGACGCTTACACATTTAAGTTTTATTATTTTCAACAACCCTAACTTATTACTCATTCGGATGAAGTAATAGAAAAGCTTATTAAAGTAGTAGTTACAATAGAGAAGTAATGAAAACACTCCTAAATTTGACGA
>NW_006251172.1:0-238 GCF_000226075.1 Solanum tuberosum
AAAAAATTTGACCTTCTCATCATTTGTATTTTATGAGCAATTCACTCATAGTTTAAAAAGCAACACAATATATAAAAATTCTAGCTATAAAAAAAATTGACTATGGAAATGATGAAGAAAACAACAAGCACTATGGTCAACCAAATCCTCCACAATACATAATGTCAAATATACCAAATAATAGAGAAGATTATGCATATGCTGACTTTGTTTTTGGTACAAATGCTAAACAAATTGT
>NW_006251173.1:0-238 GCF_000226075.1 Solanum tuberosum
AATTCTAGGTATATGCAGGTATTTGAGTGGCATGAGTTCAGCTGGTGATTAAATGCCAGAATCGATACTCACAAGGGACCTAAAGAAGGAGATTTAACAACAGCTCTTTGATTTGTGGACAATAAAAACTTCATAATCATCTGGAACTCACCAGATCTGCCATTGTAGAGTGAAGAAGTCTTCATTAAGATTGTTTTCATGGCATTCGTGAGACTTGGAATGTCTTAGGTGAAAACAC
>NW_006251174.1:0-238 GCF_000226075.1 Solanum tuberosum
TCTATCCCATCCCTACTCAGCAGCTGACGTTGCTCAACTGTTCCTACATCACGTCTATAAGTTACATGGCCTTCCTCAGACCATTGTGAGTGATCGAGACACTATATTTTTGAGCAAGTTTTGGCAAGAATTGTTCAGCATCCAAGGGGTGGCCTTACATCATTCCTCAGCTTACCATCCTCAAACTGATGGCCAAACGGAAGCAGTGAATAAGTGCTTGGAAGGATATCTTAGATGC
>NW_006251175.1:0-238 GCF_000226075.1 Solanum tuberosum
TTGGTGCTACCGCTTGAACTCTTTTGTTTCTGAATCTAATATGCATCTCTTGCGAATCTTTTGGTTCGTTGTCATGTAGATGTTGAAACTTTGATCATTGTTTGTGACTTAGTTCCTACTGCTGTTATCATTAGCTTACTTCCCGTCCTTCTTTAACTGCAGGATAAAGCACGTGAGGTGTTGGGGATGCAGTCCGATGCAACTGAAGATGGTTTTGCTGATCCGGAGCTGTTTTCTC
>NW_006251176.1:0-238 GCF_000226075.1 Solanum tuberosum
ATTCTACACCTAAGGTATGGATGCTCTTCATTCTTGGTTAGCTATCAGCAAGAAGTCCCTTCAATTATGTTTTGAAATCCCCTAATTCTAGGGTTTTCAAATATAGTCATGGGTCTTCTTCCAAACCGAATTCAACTGTTTAATTAAGGATTAATTTTATTGATTATGATGATTTATGATTGGATTAATGGATTATTGATGTATTTTGATGAAAATCTCCCTTGGACCCATGATTTCC
>NW_006251177.1:0-238 GCF_000226075.1 Solanum tuberosum
CTCCACGAGGTAGTGGTAAGGTCTGCGTGCACTCTACTCTCCATAAACCTCACGTAGTGAGATTTCACTTTATATGTTGTTGTTGTAAGAAATATACTTGAATGAAGAACTGAAACGTTATGGTTGGGGAGGAAAAAAAAAGACGATACAGTTTTTCTTCATAAAATGTAAGAAAATTAAAAATCATGCATCTAAACTATGTATTAATGTGGAAACCCAGAAAAAGAACAAAGGAGAA
>NW_006251178.1:0-238 GCF_000226075.1 Solanum tuberosum
GTCCCTACATCTTTCTAAGTTGTGTTATTTCAGGTCCACGGAATCCAAAAAGTTTGATTTGATTTCTATCTACAACCATTGATAGATGAGCTCAAACAATTGTGGTTTGAAGGCGTTTTGACTTATGATATATCAACTAAGCAGAATTTTATCATGTGTGCTTCTTTAATATGGACTATTAATGATTTTCATGCATACAGGATGTCTGGTTGGATGACAGCTGGAAAGCTAGCATGTC
>NW_006251179.1:0-238 GCF_000226075.1 Solanum tuberosum
GGTAAAAGAATTTCTATTTTTTTAAAAGAAAAATTGATTTTTTTTTAATTGACACAGCAGCCTCTGCATATTTAAAGATCAATAATATAAGATTTTTTTTATTTTTTCTCCAAACAGAGTAGCCTCCTATATTCAAATATTTAAAATACAAAAATATAAGATGATATTAATATGTATCTAAATTTGTAGGAAATATTTTCTCACCGAATTTGAAAAGTACTTTTCAAAACTTATTTAC
>NW_006251180.1:0-238 GCF_000226075.1 Solanum tuberosum
AAATTGTTGTATCTAAATGTTACCAGGCCAGACATTGTTTTTGCTACACAAACTCTGAGCCAGTTCCTACATCAACCCAAACAATCACACCTCAATGCTGCTCTCAAGGTGGTGAAATATATAAAGGGACAAGCAGGGTTAGGTGTACTATTATCCAGCAAGAATAACAAACAGTTAAAGGTCTACTGTGATTCAGATTGGAGGGCTTGTTTACACACCAGAAGGTCTGTCACTGGAT
>NW_006251181.1:0-238 GCF_000226075.1 Solanum tuberosum
CAGATTTAAGCCGCTGCCACGTGGCGTCGCGTGGCTCGGCCACGTCACCGCCGCTTTAGAATTCTATAACACTTCAAACTTAAATTTCGATGTTCCGGACTCGTTCGGAGTCGGAAAAATACAACCCATATATGGAATCTGATTGAAAATGACATTTCGGACTCAACGATGAAGGCGGAATTTCCATTTGGAGAACGCTTCAATGAAAAGTGGGTCCCACACCCAGTATCGTTTTGAG
>NW_006251182.1:0-238 GCF_000226075.1 Solanum tuberosum
AAATAATTTTAAAAGAACATGTAAATATGGCATCTGAATAAATAAAATTTACTTCTTAGTAGTGCACTTCTCTTGATATTAGCTCCTCCTAATTTTATTCAATTTCATTCCATTTCATTCCATTTAATAGGTTAAGAACACAAGATATTTATTCAAAAATCACCATCATGTACCACAAGAAAAGTTATTCACAAAATTAATCTAATTGACAAACAACCATTTTCTTCTAATTTTTTTT
>NW_006251183.1:0-238 GCF_000226075.1 Solanum tuberosum
GACTTGCATGGAATCATTGCTGACAAATAGAATGTGACTCAATGTGGGTAATAATCAGGTTTTATCTTTATTTCCGTTGATTTTTTTTTTTTTCTATCCTTTATAAGTTATGAGATTTATTTCATAAATGTTAGGATGGATGATCATTATGTGATGATCTCAGAATATATCTTTATTAATATTAATATGTTTTCTGTTTAGAGGGGAAAAAAAACTTTTGTAGTTTTCTACTCCATGT
>NW_006251184.1:0-238 GCF_000226075.1 Solanum tuberosum
TGCTCACTCCAATCATTTTTACATATATTCATATAAAAAGTGTATAGTTTACTAAAATAATCATGATTATTAGTATTTTAAAAGATCCTAGACAAATGAAGTAGGACATTAGGTTAAGGATATAAATAAAAAATTGTATTTTTTTCTTAATATATTAAAGTGATTATTAGTATTTTAAAAATGTATTTAGAACTTATGTTAGTCAATTTCATTTGTTTTAGGAGTATTGACTCGATAT
>NW_006251185.1:0-238 GCF_000226075.1 Solanum tuberosum
ATCCATTCGGCATGTTTCTGCTGTGCTCAGATTCAGACTGCTCCTGTTTTGAGGAGCCTGAATCAGTTTTGGATATTATGATGGAAATGAACTTAAATAGCCAACACCAGGACAATCGTTTCTTGGCTTTCGACTATGAACAGGTTTTGGAACTCCTCAAGCATAGAGTAATCTTTAAGGGTACTTCTCAGCTGTTTCACTATAGCGTGGATCAACTTCAAGCAGGCATTGATCTACA
>NW_006251186.1:0-238 GCF_000226075.1 Solanum tuberosum
CCTTTAACTAAAATGTCTGTGTTTAGTATGTTTTTTCTTGGTCATCATACTCAGTTCATTTTGTGTGCTAACCCATATTCCTCTTAATTTACTACAAGTGTAGGTTTCGGCAAGTGTGTTGCTTTCTCTCTAGTTCAAGGGCTTGGATTGAGATTCCTCCAAGACTAAGTGGTATGTCCTCATAGATCGAGGACAAGTACCATTGATGTTCCATTTCTTTCATGTAATAGACATATGT
>NW_006251187.1:0-238 GCF_000226075.1 Solanum tuberosum
AGGTACGTTTCAAGGGAACTAGTACGGAAAGAAGTGGAAAAACGTAGAAGATCTGGCGTCCATAGTGCTCTGAGTGGCGCGGGGCGCCAGACCCAAAACTTCAAAACTGAAGTTGGGGCACACTAGATGGCGCTGCTCCCCAGGGCCCCAACTATAGAACATCTTCTGGGGCGCTCTGAGTGGCGCGGCGCCCCCAGCTTCCTCCCCAGGTTTTTGACGATTTTTCTTGCTCGTTTTT
>NW_006251188.1:0-238 GCF_000226075.1 Solanum tuberosum
AACTTCAATTCTTGGCAAATCCAGTGACTAACCATGTTCAGAGTGCCGAGCAACACAACCAAGATGTGAACTCCTTAGGCTTAATCTCAGCAAGGAAAACAGCTGAGGCTGTCGACATCTTAAAGCTAATGTCATCAACCTATCTCGTGGCACTTTGCCAAGCAATAGACTTGAGGCATTTGGAGGAGAACTTGAAGAGTGTTGTCAAGAACACAGTTAGCCAAGTAGCTAAGAGAAC
>NW_006251189.1:0-238 GCF_000226075.1 Solanum tuberosum
GTAATTTATTGTATTTTTATATACATCCTTGAGTTAGTACTTTTATTTATGAAGCTTTAAACATTTCTATCATTTTTTATTTCTTTTTTATTGAGTTGGGTTGAGGTGAGTATTCTTCCAATCTTATTAGTTCAGTTATCTATGCATTCAGTCTTCTTTACATACTCCTACATTTAATGTACTGGTGTCATTCGACCTGCATTTTATCATCATGTAGATACAGGTGTTCAGGATCATC
>NW_006251190.1:0-238 GCF_000226075.1 Solanum tuberosum
GATTTCAGGTGGTTCCAGCCCTCGCCTGCATCGTTGTCTCCCTGCTGCCCAGTCCAGTACTTTCCTTCTCTATTTTTCTGGATCTTGTTATGTATCCCTATCTTCATTGATTAATTTGAGCAAGTGTGTTATATCTGATGAAAAAACATCGAATGTCTGCTTTCTTAGTTTGTCAATTACCGCTGCTGAAATTGCCCTGTACTTCCTCTTATCTTGCGTGTTTTGATCCGAATATTAG
>NW_006251191.1:0-238 GCF_000226075.1 Solanum tuberosum
CCTTTTCCCGACCTTGTGACGGAAAGTGATAACCTTTAATTTGGATGATAACATCCATATTTAGTCTGGTTGAATCTTGCTGCCTTAGTTTTACATTCATCCAAGATGTCATCAACTTCATACGCAGCAACATTGAGTTTGTGCAACCAAATTTGTAATGGCTTGTCACTCAGTTGCTTCTCCTGAGCATCTTCTAGCACAGCTTGGATCGTAGTAAACGTGCTTTTAAGATTTTCAA
>NW_006251192.1:0-237 GCF_000226075.1 Solanum tuberosum
AATAATTAATTTCTTTATAAAATTATCCTATTTTAATCACTAACCTATATTTTAGGAATAATTACTTTTTTTTTCTTAACTAAAAATTAAAAAGATAACAACATTACATAAATTTTAAAGATCCCACTAATTTTTAAAATAATTAACTATGATTACATTTTTTTCAAGTACAATATTGTAATATTTATTTTTTAAAATATTACAATGTTATTCAAATAAAATATTTTGTTTCGTTTA
>NW_006251193.1:0-237 GCF_000226075.1 Solanum tuberosum
TTAAACCCACCCCGCCCCACATAGCCTTAAACCCACCTCGCCCCGCATCCTCCCCACCCCATTGCCATCCCTACAAATCGTTATACCTAGGAGAAAAAATTAAGAGAGAGAAAGGGAAAGAGTGAGAGAAAAAGGAGAAGGAGGAATGAGAGTGAGAATCTGCTAGGGAAAAGGAAACCCTAGTTGGGTTATGTAATTTTCTAAAGGTCTTCTTACGTAATTGTACAGGTAATAAGA
>NW_006251194.1:0-237 GCF_000226075.1 Solanum tuberosum
GAGTTTGAAACAACTTGTTGCCCATGATTTAACAATTCTTCTCTTTTCTTTGGTGAAATGTTAGAAAATTTATGTAAATATTGAAATTGGGTTGACAAGCTTGTTTTACCACAAAGTATAAATGTTCCAATCCTTGTTGATAATAGCCATAGTGCTAATTTGCACAAGTTCAGCCTTGGATGTTGCAATCTATTACTTATCATCCATGCCATCTGAAAAATAAATAATAAATTAAAA
>NW_006251195.1:0-237 GCF_000226075.1 Solanum tuberosum
CGACATTTTTCAACTAAGTTTTATTTGCCACTTGACGTTTTGGTGGTTATGAAAGCATGTCTTTTAAAGAGTTCACTTGGGAATAATGTTTTTTTTTTCAAATGTTGTGAATTTATTTTCAGATTTTCCTTTCATAAATGAGTATTTAGAATACAAGTTTAGCAACTTAAGGTTTGGTATTTTGGGTCTCAAAGTGTAGCATTTTGAGTTCAAAAAGTGCAGAATTTAGACATTAGA
>NW_006251196.1:0-237 GCF_000226075.1 Solanum tuberosum
ACTATTGGAGGGTAGGTGAAGATATTTGAACAACAATTGGAGGGGATGGTGGAAAAAATTAAAAGAACTATCGGTGGCAGAACAATCGGAGGGGGCAGTGGAAAAAATGGAAGAACAAGGGAAATAGGTTAGTTGTTTCTTGGATTAGGTTCTTAAAGGGGTCGGGGCATGGGTTTAAAATGAGAATGAGTCATTTAAAAAAATTCAAATTAATTTTGATTGATTTGGAGATTTCTG
>NW_006251197.1:0-237 GCF_000226075.1 Solanum tuberosum
AAAAATAGACTTTAAAATTGATTATGCACTAACCCCAATGCCATGATGGGAAAAAGTAGAGCAATATATATTAGCACTGAAATGGAAAGCTGGAATGGTGGCTAATCAAGGTATATCACAAGTACATGGATGCAAGAATAAAAGCTTGAACAAAGGTTGTTGTCTGTTTGACAGGTTATGTGGCTCAATCTTTTAAAGTTTGGTTCCTTTTGTTCCATAGAGGGTAGAAAATTTTAC
>NW_006251198.1:0-237 GCF_000226075.1 Solanum tuberosum
AGTTTGGTGAATGGGAACGTGGAGCGTGTTGGCTTGTTGGATGTAACAGAGGAAAAGTATTGCAGGACTATTGGGTATGAAGATGTAGGTTTTACTTTTAGCAAGCTGGATAATCTTGACTACTCTCTATCGTGCATGGCATTGATCAATCGTCGCGGATTAGGTGTTGGTGATCAAATTTGGCTATGTTGGAATCCTATTATTTCGAAGTTTATATTCAAATTAATTTCAAAGGTT
>NW_006251199.1:0-237 GCF_000226075.1 Solanum tuberosum
GGAGGTGGACCAGTCTAGGTGGGGAGTACAGCAATAATAATAGGCTTAGCAAGCACTTCTTTGCAGCCTGAGAACTGCTACTATAGCATCATTCCACCCTCCCTCTGCTGATTCATTTGTTTTGAAAGTATTAGGAAGAGTACTCCTATAAAGAAATTAGTGCTCTAAACCTATTATTGAATTTTTATACATAATCTAATGCAGAGGGGCATAAAGAAAAGGCATTAACAGATGCAT
>NW_006251200.1:0-237 GCF_000226075.1 Solanum tuberosum
GACCATTTCTAGGAATTGTGAGTTCATCAAACAATCGTTCCAACCAAGTTAGCTCACCAACTACCTTTCGTAGGGACCTGTACTCTGCTTCAGCTGAGGAAAGCGAAATGGTTTCCTGCTTCTTAGATTTCCAGCTAATAGGACTAGAGCCGAATAATACAATATATCCACTGACTGATTTGCGGGAATCAGGACATGTAGCCCAGTCAGAGTCACAAAATGCTTGTACCTTGTAAT
>NW_006251201.1:0-237 GCF_000226075.1 Solanum tuberosum
GTATCTTCAAGAGGTGGTAAGACTTCATGGGTTTCCGGTCTCCATTATTTCAGATAGAGGTGCGCATTTTATTGCACAGTTTTGGAAGTCATTCCAAAAAGGCATAGGTTCAAAGATGAACTTAAGTACTGTCTTTCATACTCAGACAAATGGGCAAATAGAGTGCACTATTTAGACCTTAGAAGATATGTTAAGGGCATCTGTGATTGATTTCAAAGGGAATTGGGATGATCACCT
>NW_006251202.1:0-237 GCF_000226075.1 Solanum tuberosum
TGATACGAGCAAATCATTTTAATTAATTAATTTTTTTACTATGCTCAATTAATTAATTAATTGAACATTAAATATGCTTGAAAATTATTTTTCATTTCTTTACTTTATAAAATAAAATTTATAGGTTCTATACGTAAGTTCATAATATAGATTAAAAAGAGAAAAAAATTATTATAACATTAGAAAAGTAAAATACGACAATGGTTGATAATTTAGAGGGTAAAATAGATATTTGAT
>NW_006251203.1:0-237 GCF_000226075.1 Solanum tuberosum
TAAGTTAGTTATTTTACTTCGTTAAGATTAAGAAACTCGTTAATTAATTAATATTAATTCATTTGGATTCTAGCCGAATTAATCTTTAAAGCTATTCCCTAAATTTAATCTAACTCACCTCACCATAAACCCATTTAAGAACCATTTTGGGCCATTTTCTTAATACCAAGAATCGGCCCAATTCCCTTTATAATTCCCGGGCCATTTTCCAGCCCCATTCCAATAATTCCATACATT
>NW_006251204.1:0-237 GCF_000226075.1 Solanum tuberosum
TAAAACCTAATTTGTAAAACTTTTTTAAATTGAACTTAAGAACATTATGAATTTTAACTCAGATACTAAATCAAGATACATGAGAATAATAAAACAATAAAAACAAATCTATATGTAAAATACTGCTTTGAACATGCAAATATGTATTGAATGAATGAAGATATAAATTAAAGAAGGAGAAGAAGAAGAAAGAAAGTGGGCTGCTGGACATGGGGGTGGGGAACGATCGGCGACAGA
>NW_006251205.1:0-237 GCF_000226075.1 Solanum tuberosum
TATTGAATTATCCTTTTGAATATTAGGTTGCTAGTATTAAGGAGTTTTAATCTCATGTAAACTCTATCTGATGTAATTACTATATATAGGTCAATGACTGATACTCTCAAATTACGAGAGTCTTTATCGAAGTCTCCTTCTTTAACTTGATATCAGAGTAGTGTGCCATTCCTGCTCTCTTTTTTCCCAATCCCGATGGCTCCTCAAACAACCTCTGGAAATCAATCTTCTTCAGCC
>NW_006251206.1:0-237 GCF_000226075.1 Solanum tuberosum
AGTCTAGTATGCCACAAAAATTCACTATCCTGAGCATGAGTGTGGACAGAATTTACAGCAAAGGAAGGAAAATTATTGACAGAACTTGAAGAAAAATCAACACTGTAAGCTTCTTTATTAGAAACAGGAGAACCTTTTACAGTAAATGATGGTGAAGTTTGACACTCAGTCCCAGTTAAGACTTGTTTACTTTGAACTAAGGAAGGAACATGTTGGTAATTGAAAAAACTATCAGTA
>NW_006251207.1:0-237 GCF_000226075.1 Solanum tuberosum
ACTTGGGAAGCAGAAGCAGCCATGAGGGCCAAGTATCTTCACCTCTTCCCTTTCGATTCCGATTCAGCTTGAGGTAATAGTTCCTCTCAAGTCTCTCAGTTTATTCTTGCGTAAATTCAATCTCTGTATCTTGTTCCTTCAGTTGTTTTTGCATTTCAACATATTTGCATGTTTTTGGAACTCAGTTCAGTTAGATATCAGTTTTTAGTAATTAGTGGTAGGGATTGCATCTCCTTC
>NW_006251208.1:0-237 GCF_000226075.1 Solanum tuberosum
ACATTCGATATATAGAAATAGTGCGGAATTTAAAACTCATTTAAATCCATTAAATCAAAACTTCATTTATAAACATAGCTGAAGTCTACTAGTCTCACATGGCCATCTAAACAATATCTCGAAACAATAGTAGGGTCACGACCCTTTCTAACCAAAAGACTAACAAATGTCTATTACATGAAAGAAAGAAACTTCAAAAGTATTTGTCCTCGATCTATGAGGACATACCACTTAGCC
>NW_006251209.1:0-237 GCF_000226075.1 Solanum tuberosum
GCCAAAATTGTAGTAATATTTTTCAGATCCTTTTCCCAAAAAAATTACAACATTTCAAGGAAGCCAATTTCTTATAGATGTTTTTATCAAATAACTTGCGGTGGCAATAAACATTGAGCACATTAGTTTCCAACTCAAATCCATAATCTATCCCAATCAACTTGAAAAATGAAGTAAAATATTAAAACGGTGGAAATTGAGAAAAAATAATGTAAAAGATACTATATCTAAAAAAAA
>NW_006251210.1:0-237 GCF_000226075.1 Solanum tuberosum
GAAACTTAAAACATATGAAAGCAATAAAGGTGACATGATCCTCGGAACATGAGGACTCACCAAGTCTTCAATATACTAAGCTATGTAGTAGAAACGAATGGGGCTCGAAAGATCATCGGACCCTACATTAGTTAGACAATGAAGGAATAGGTACACATTAGTACATGTAATGTACTAAGTATGAGGGGTATGCATAACAATGTTAAACATGATCATAAGGGGACATAATCAAAGACA
>NW_006251211.1:0-237 GCF_000226075.1 Solanum tuberosum
TATTTGTACTCAGTCCTGGCATGTCTTTATAAGACCATGCAAACACGTCAATATATTCCCTAAGCAAACGCACTAGGTCTCTTCTTTGAGCTTCAGTCAGATGGACACTGATTCTGACTTCTTTGACACACTCCTCATCTCCGAGATTTACAGTTTCAGTTTCTTTAAGATTTGGCTTGTGTTGATTCTCGAATTGTCGAAACTCCTCAGCAACATGTTCGGGTACCTCATTTTCTT
>NW_006251212.1:0-237 GCF_000226075.1 Solanum tuberosum
ATCTCATTTATCACTATGAATAAATATTAATGTCTTTTTATTTATTCTCATGTGATGGAGTCTCATCTGGACTCAAAAGCTCTCCTCATTTGCATTCCAATTGGGCCACGAAGGCCCAATAACATTATTCCAAGTCGGCCAGCCAGATGGAATCAAAGAAAAAGTCTCCGAAAATCGATGTCACGAGATCGTATACACTAATATACACCTAGTGTATATGGAAATGGGCCTAAAGGC
>NW_006251213.1:0-237 GCF_000226075.1 Solanum tuberosum
AGTTAACACGAAATTGTTATGAATGTTATTATAGATTGACCAAAGAAATTTGTACGGAGTAATCGTGTGGCAAGCTTGGTAACTCAACACAAGTACTATGAGTAGTAATCTTACCACAATTTGTATTTCATAAACTTCATGATTTTTACATTGTTCATAAAGTAAATGTGTTACCGACTTTTTTGAACTTGCATGTTGGATAAGTCTTTTACTGAATATGATACTGAAAAGATTATT
>NW_006251214.1:0-237 GCF_000226075.1 Solanum tuberosum
TCTTGCATTGTGTCCAAGAATCCCACAGTTTGAACATGTTATTTTTCTCCTTCTTCTCGGTGCAACCCACTCAGTTTGTCTCTTAAGTGCTTCATCTTTATCTCTTTTCCTATTCACTCTAGGTCTGCCAACTAAGTTTACCAATTCTGGTGGTTCCATTGCCTGTTCAGCTTCAATTTTCCAAAACTTTTGACCAGGCACTGGTTGTAGCTTACAATGGTAAGTCAAAAGATATGC
>NW_006251215.1:0-237 GCF_000226075.1 Solanum tuberosum
AAGCTAAAGATGAGAATGATAGGTGATGAGCTTGGATGATTTCTAAGGTTTCCTACTATGATGAGTAAGACTAGTGGAGTATTACCCATGTCTTGTCTAAGTATGCTTTGAGGTTACTTGAGAATTATTCCTTACATGTTGTTTTATCTATTATTGTGCATTGATTATGCTTATGATTTATATTGTCTAACTCTTAAGTTAATGTTGATGTTTATGCAAACTATCATATTTAGTACA
>NW_006251216.1:0-237 GCF_000226075.1 Solanum tuberosum
ATAATTACTAATGATATTAATTAAGGCTGTTTAAAATTGAATTGATATTGATAACCTAAATCGAAAAATAGTTATTGGTTTATCTTTAATGAGTTATTGGTTTAGGGGTTTTTATAATGGTTTTAGTTATTTTTGTTATCGAGTTATTCATTCTTAACGGTTTGTGGTTTTTTCTTAACGGTTTAACCGATAACTCGATAATAAATTAAATAATTATATATATATATATATATATAT
>NW_006251217.1:0-237 GCF_000226075.1 Solanum tuberosum
TAGTAAATGAGTTCCCAAAAGTGTTTCCAGAAGATCTCGCCGGAGTTCCTCCCGAAAGGGAAATCTACTTCAGAATTGATCTCTTTCCAGACACCCAGCCTATTACTATTGCTCCTTACAGAATGGCTCCAACTAAGCTGAAGGAATTGCAAGAGTAGTAGAAATACCTTTTGTATAAGGGCTTCATTAGACGCAGCATTTCCCTATGGGGTGCACTAATGTTATTGAGAAAAGGAA
>NW_006251218.1:0-237 GCF_000226075.1 Solanum tuberosum
AAAAAATGAACAATCAAATTACAGTTTAAACTACAACAGGTCAGGTTGACGAAATTATGAACTTTCACCTATAAGAAAACTAAGCATATCCGCAACAAAGTAACTCAAAAATATATGTTAGTACTCAAATGCCTAGATTTCTAGACAAAGGAATACATTTCTGGGCACAGGCTTTGTAATTACTATACAGAGTTCAAAAACAAGGGATGACATTAAGGCACACTTATCTCAGAGAAA
>NW_006251219.1:0-237 GCF_000226075.1 Solanum tuberosum
GGATATGTCTGCTCCAATATGTATAGATAACCTGGAATTTTTTCAGTTTTTACAATTAATTTTATAATTATATAGCTGAACATTACAACACAACAAATATACTAGCTGGATAAAACATGGAAACCAATTATATTCAAATTATATACAGAATGGATACTAATTGGATACAGAAAGTAAACAAAATGGATATTGGGAATTCAATATGTAAACAAACTGCATGCCAGATTGTTGCATTTT
>NW_006251220.1:0-237 GCF_000226075.1 Solanum tuberosum
AGTCTTGTTTGATGATTGTGTTGAATGTTTTTTGTGGTGAGATTTTCTTTAAATGTGTGCTTAGTATTAATCAGAACTTGCTTCGTTAGTCCAATTAACTAATGTAAGCGAAAGATAGAGATGACCTTAGGCACAATTTGTGAAGGGTGAACAAAATACTGCTATTATACCTCTTTGTAACAACCTTGTGAGAGTGTGAACCTTTCTTGGCAACGTTTGAGCCTACCCTTTTCTTTG
>NW_006251221.1:0-237 GCF_000226075.1 Solanum tuberosum
CAAGAAGAATTACCCTGATGTTCCTCCTGGTTTTTCTCCTCGTTCGAAGCAGAAGCATATTGCAGAGGAAACAGTTCACGCATCCATTGACTATGCACGTGATGGCAATGGGAGTAGCAGTGTAGTTCCCCCCAAGGGAAGCATGGAAAATGACAACGAGAATTCATCTATGGGGGTTTGTCAAACACTGGCCTGCGACGCTGTGCCTCCTGGTTCAACAGAGAATCATGCTGACTC
>NW_006251222.1:0-237 GCF_000226075.1 Solanum tuberosum
GCATGGGTTGGTATAGTGGCTAAGGGCATTAATGTCCCGTCTACATTTTTTTGGATCCAACCCGCCACGGTCTTGGACATTTATTATTATTGCTTCACTGACTATGCTGATTGTTTCAAGAATTGTTCTCAGGATCAAGTTGTAGATCTTCCAGGATTACCTCGACTAAGTCCTCGTGATTTTCCCTCGTTTGTGTTCACTGATGTGAATTCTAAGTATGGTTGGGGAGTTAAGTCT
>NW_006251223.1:0-237 GCF_000226075.1 Solanum tuberosum
TACGAACATAACATTTCAATGTGCGTAAAAATCTGCACGTTATAACAAGATACCACTCAAATTAGAATGATAAATTAACAAACCACATAAAATTAAATCAAAAATTATAAATTAAAAACATACCGCTCAATTAGGTACATCCACCTATATTGTACAGGTCCACCAAGTTTAGCCTCTCTTGGAAGATGAATGACTAAGTGGACCATAACATCAAAAAATGCCGGTAGAAATATTTTC
>NW_006251224.1:0-237 GCF_000226075.1 Solanum tuberosum
TGGAAGCTTACATACCTCTTAGGAATCAAACCCTTGGCGAAATTCCTCGACAATTCTCAAGAACCTTGACGAACGCCTTGAACCTCTCTTGTTTTCTCCTTTTTTCCTCTTCTTGAACTTCTTTCTAAATCCTAAGCGTAATTTAGGATTATGAAAACTAACAAAATCATTTTTGACCCCTAAAATATTACAAACAACGCATTAAAGCTGATGGGGTAAGGAAAAGACCAAAATACC
>NW_006251225.1:0-237 GCF_000226075.1 Solanum tuberosum
TCTATCTTCAATGTCTCTTCTTTGAAAGTCATCAATTTGATTTATAATGCACTGTCTGGGACTTTGCCAAATGACATTTGCCATAATCTTCCGCAGCTGGAGGGCTTACAGATAGCAAGAAATCAACTCTCTGGCCAACTACCAAGCAACTTAGACAAATGCAAAGAGCTTACATACTTGTCCTTGTCATATAACCAGTTTACAGGTAAAAATACTGAACCAATTTCTTTCTCTGCT
>NW_006251226.1:0-237 GCF_000226075.1 Solanum tuberosum
TGTTTGTTCAATCGGAGTGATCGAAAATAGAGATGGATGAATATCGATCAATTTTAACTCCAATGTTCAAATTATTTTCTTCTCGCATATTAAATTAGCAGATTCAGATTTTTATTTTTTTCAAAAAATGAAGAAAAAAAAGAACGAAATAAAAGGCTAAGAATTTAAAATCTTTAGAATGGTGGGTTGAAGAAGATGACCACTGGTGCATGGTATGGATGTGGGGGTGGGGTGGGT
>NW_006251227.1:0-237 GCF_000226075.1 Solanum tuberosum
GGTAGAAGGTAGTCTATTAATGAGATAAGTGGCAGTCAAGAGACACTCCCCCCAATATCTTATGGACAGTTTGGACTGGTATAAAAGTGCTCTTGCTGTCTCTAACAAATATTTGTGTTTTCTCTCTACCACACCATTTTGTTGTGGTGTGTAGGGGCATGATTTTTGATGTAAAATTCCTTTGGATTGTTAAAAAGCTAAGGCCTCATGACTGGTGAATTCCAAGCCATTATCTGA
>NW_006251228.1:0-237 GCF_000226075.1 Solanum tuberosum
TGGAGTCAGAAATTAACCATTTATCTTACGCAGATGATACTATCCTTTTTGGATCTGGTGACAAGGGCTCCATTATTATAATGATGAAGGTTCTAAGAGACTATGAGAAGGTGTCAGGACAGATGATCAATAAATCAAAGAGCTTTTTCTATCTTCATGATAAAACCCCCCTAAAAAAAGTCATTGAGCAAATTCATCAAATTTTTGCAAAAAATTTCTGGGGAAATATTGGAGGAA
>NW_006251229.1:0-237 GCF_000226075.1 Solanum tuberosum
AAAGAGTTGGGTAAGAATGGTTTTGGTAAGATTGATGATATCTTAATTGAAATTTTTATAAGATGTTAAGGTTGACCTTAGATGGGTTTAACCTTAAGTGGGGGATGGTATGTTGAGTAGTGAAGTTGTTGAGAAGTGTTGATATCCTTACCTACTTCTATATGTGCTTACTTAAGCCTAAAACAAAGAGTTCGTAGAAGTTTGGGTTATGTTTTGGAGTCTTGTGTGAAAAAGAGT
>NW_006251230.1:0-237 GCF_000226075.1 Solanum tuberosum
ATCTTTGTCCCTTGTCTTTTATATATATATATTTGTGGTTTTGTGACGACCAAAAGTACACCCTAGATGTGGCATGATGTATAGTACATCGAGAGGCCATACACAAGCCAATTGACATACATTCAATACAACATGATAAAAAATACAAAAAATAAAGATAGAAAGTCCCATATCAATAAAAGAGTTTGACATAAAAGCGGAAGTCTAATCATAGTCTCGACAAATAATTTTATCATC
>NW_006251231.1:0-237 GCF_000226075.1 Solanum tuberosum
TTCTGTCAATCTTTTATCTCGTAAGTAGTCTGAATCCAAATATCCCCCTTCATGAATTACCCCCGCTGTATTGATCCCTTTTGTTTTTGACCAGCTAACTTCTGAAACTTTGGCTACCAAATTCTCATCCAAAAAAATATAGGAGGAGTTGAAAATGCAATGGAGAACTGTTATCTTCAGTATGGACCGAAGATAGTTCAAACCCTCTGCAGCACCAATGCAGATCTCAAGCCTCTT
>NW_006251232.1:0-237 GCF_000226075.1 Solanum tuberosum
CCAATATACCTTGCCAGGGGTATAAAGGCATGGCTGGTGTGATCACTAAATTAGATGCCCACTGAGGGGACTTATACTCGTAGTTCTGGAACTATACGGGTATGCTGAACCCTAGTCCAACTCGGTGTCAAGTCTATTCCCAAATGAATATGTATATGATATATTATGACTGATATACGTAAATGCTAAATAACTTAAAATACTGAAATGCAAAATCTGAGAATGCAACAATTATAT
>NW_006251233.1:0-237 GCF_000226075.1 Solanum tuberosum
TTTACACATGTTTTTTATAATAATGGTGGCATCAGGACAGCTTAGCCAGCTTATGTGCAACTCAATTACTCCATCGGGTTCTGCTACCTTCCACCATCATACGTATCATTGTACCAGATAACCTATCTACCAAGACTTAACCAGAAAAGAAGAAAATTACCTAGAGTGCACTGATATTGGTCCTCTGAAATGGTAAAATAATCTACCAGACATATACATGGGTCACTGCAATATAAA
>NW_006251234.1:0-237 GCF_000226075.1 Solanum tuberosum
AATTGATATTTGACTATGATACCTTTCAGCTTAAGAAATGTAACTACTGTACAAGTGTGAACTTTCAGTATCTGAGCAAAGTTTTGTGATTAACATTTGGTTTTAGTTTTGAATCTATTGTAGCATGGATATAGATGAAGCAATGAGAACATTGTGCATCTTTTCTACCTGTGATGTTGATTTACTCAATACTTTAGATATATTTTGGTTTCTTGTAGATATCCGGTGCCAGAAAAT
>NW_006251235.1:0-237 GCF_000226075.1 Solanum tuberosum
ATGCATCATCAGTGCTGCAGCTGGTGTGTACAAATATGAAATGAACAATCAGTTGAAACTTCCCTTTTTTGTAAACATCATAAAGACAGTAAGAAAAGGAAGGGGGAGGGGTTTGAAAGTTGGGATTCTGAGCAGACTGCAACTGTAATTTAATGTAATTTAAGTTGTACTATGGGGCTCATTTAATTGAGCAACTATTGTATTAGCATGTATTGGATTAAATGGAGGTCAAATTGT
>NW_006251236.1:0-237 GCF_000226075.1 Solanum tuberosum
GCTTAATGTATTCAAAGTCGAAACTATATGAACTGCAAAAGAACTTCACTGATATTTACTTCATGCTCACAGTCCCAATAACTCACAGGAGAAAACGAAACTGAAAGCAAACGACTAAAATAGAGAAATCAACTAATCCTAATAATTGGACTCCACTAGATATCGAACACATAACACACACTACATAGAAAACATAATGCAAGAAAGGGCGAGATTACCTCAATTGGAGCAGCGACT
>NW_006251237.1:0-237 GCF_000226075.1 Solanum tuberosum
TGGTAGTGTTGAAGAGTGAAAGGTAACATATTTTCATATAGTCCGGAAGCTGCTCCATTGCTTTTACATCCCATCTGAATTTGTATTACAAGAAATCAAAATTTGAAATCACAAACAAGCTGACAAGGACGACGATTAAGTTAGGTATTATGATGTTCATCAAAAGTTAATAACTGACCTTTGAACAGCATGAGTGAAGATTTCCAACTCATCAAGAGTGCCATAAACATCATAAAT
>NW_006251238.1:0-236 GCF_000226075.1 Solanum tuberosum
ATCCCATCCTAAGTTGCTCGGACTATTCAAAAATGTTGCCACATTTGTATCAGATCCTTCCAAAATGTACTATTTTTAAAGAATTCGATACGCACCTAATGACATTTTTGAAGAGTACAAGCAACATAGATCTTATCAATTCATCAATTGGCATGGTGATTATCAATAGCTTTTGTCATACCAACAATGAAGTTCAGCACACTTATAAGTTCAGGGACATTCTCATTTGGCCTTTC
>NW_006251239.1:0-236 GCF_000226075.1 Solanum tuberosum
TCGTTATAAGCATAACCATGCTAACAACAACACCTGTAAGAGAATCATTTTAATTAGTTATTGCAATATTTACTATGCTGACAATACCAAAGAGTTGAACAGTTGCAAGAAAAAATGCAATTTATAACTTAATATAAACACACAAGATCATACATATATGTAATTTTATTTGAACAATGCTAAACAAGACAAGACGATTTTGTTGAACTTGATTTGCACCACATATATGTGCGTTA
>NW_006251240.1:0-236 GCF_000226075.1 Solanum tuberosum
GAAAAATTTGACAAAAGAGTTAGTCAAAAATACATAACTGACTTATTAAATAAAAAAACTGCAAGTGCAAACACTTATCAAAAAGGAAGTATGGACGAATTATTAATCCAAAATTTTCTTGAAAAACAAAAACTAAAAGATATTGATCTTTATAAATTAGATAAAAGTTTAGAAAATAACTCTGAAGAAACTAATTCAGAAATAAAAGAGGATCAAAATGATGAATGAACTTGAAG
>NW_006251241.1:0-236 GCF_000226075.1 Solanum tuberosum
TTCAACTCCAACCATTTCACGTCTATACACTACAAAAATCGATAATTCCAACATCACAGAGGACAGCTACACTTCCAACAGTGTAACGTTCGCCATTCCAGTCGCGTGGTCTTCCTCCTTCACCTCGTACAGCAGGTGTCCTCGTACGCTTAGAGCCGTCCGAATCAAGATTCGGTTCTTAGGGTACTAATACGGTGGACTTTGAAACGCAGTTGATTTGTGGGCAGAACTCATAG
>NW_006251242.1:0-236 GCF_000226075.1 Solanum tuberosum
ATAAAACTCAGATGACCTTTCAACGTAGATTTAGAGTGTCACCTAACATCATTCATTTAGTACTAAAAATTTGAAAGAGCTTTACGCACTATTGTAAAAGTCAAGTCATCTTAAAAATAATTTGATATCACTTAAGAGAAGGTGAGAGAGATCAGTGTTTTAAAAGGTGGAGGCTTGAGGCGAGGCGTTTTATGTAGTACAGGGCAAGGCGTAAGCTCCGAGACACAGGGCGTAAG
>NW_006251243.1:0-236 GCF_000226075.1 Solanum tuberosum
TGCTTATAAACATTAAAATTCAATCATTTCCAATACAGACTCAATACTTGAATTCTCATATGGATTAATTCCATTAAATTGCTCAACTTCACCTAATTCTCCATAATTGTTTAATGTGCTTGTACTTGCTTCATAATTACCCTCTAATTGATTGTCATTATCGTTGCTAATTACTTGATCATAATTACCTCCAAATAGATGATCCACTAATCCATCAACATCTTCATCCTTAACAT
>NW_006251244.1:0-236 GCF_000226075.1 Solanum tuberosum
ATTTTTCCTCGTAAATGTACGAAACATATAAAAATCACGAAAATCACATTCAAACACCTCAAAAATTCTCAAACTGCATCAATGACCTAAGAATATAGAAACAAAAAATGAATAAATTTTTAATCTTTTTCGTAACTGTTCAAAAAATAACAAAAATTTAAATATTCCTCGTAAACTCTAAAAGATATAAAAATAAAGAAAGTAAATCAAAACACCTCAAAAAATTCTAAAACTGC
>NW_006251245.1:0-236 GCF_000226075.1 Solanum tuberosum
AAAATAGTCGGATCTGTTGATACATCCTATCCACATATAAATCTCTCCCTCTTAAACACGTCACCGATGGATGCTGCAATTGCTATCATTGTGTGCAACGTTCTTCTTTTTGGCTTATTGCTCTCTGTTTACTGACAATAGTGACTTGCTTACACATTGCTCGAGTTGCAACTTTAAAAATTAATCATCTATTACAGTACCTGCATAGTGAGAAAGTTAATCTATCTCATTACCTA
>NW_006251246.1:0-236 GCF_000226075.1 Solanum tuberosum
GCTAAACCAGGCAGCACACCAATGGAAGCAAATATCAAATTAACCTCCACTGATTTTGATGATCATGTGAAGAATCTAACAGATGAAGTCACTGACAAAACTATGGATGATGCAGGACCATATCAAAGGCTAGTGGGAAGACTACTCTACTTAACAATGACTAGAGTGGATATAGCATATGCAGTACAGGTGTTAAGTCAATTTATGCACAAACCAAAACAATCACATATGGATGC
>NW_006251247.1:0-236 GCF_000226075.1 Solanum tuberosum
ATCAGTAGCAAGTAAATAATCCTATAATAGATTTTCCTAGTAGTCGGTGATCTGAGAAGGAAAGCGATGGCAGTGGCTGAACATGAATATGGAACGAGTTTATTCTTTTTCTTGTTTGTGTGATTGAAGAGCATAATTCCTATGAAGCACCAACTAATGCAATTTCCAGTTTCAAACCAACTAAAATCATTGTCTTAATGCCAAAAATTAACAACAGTAACTCAAATTTAACTTCA
>NW_006251248.1:0-236 GCF_000226075.1 Solanum tuberosum
TCAATATAATTCCTTTTTCCATAGTTAATTCTGAAAAGATATTTAAGAATTGATTGTTGTTTTTCATTATTTTGAATAAATATTTTTTTTCAGAATAGTATTTTATGCTATAAACGATTGCATAATTATTCAATTTTTAAGCATTTTTCAGAATGGTGTTATTTTTTCAATTGTTAATTTTATTTTTATTAATTCCAACGGTGTTGGTTTTGTTATGGTTTAAAATGAATAATTTC
>NW_006251249.1:0-236 GCF_000226075.1 Solanum tuberosum
TTCATTCTGATCCATATTTTCAACCCGTTTTTCCCTTCTTTTTTTAATTGGAATCTCCCCTATAAATACCTCTGTTCTTTCATGTTAATAGGGAGAGGAAATTGAAAGGAAAAAAAAAGGGGACCAATTCTAAGTTCTAATTTATCTTCCTGCCGAAGCTTTTATTTGATTTTTTTTATCGGAATCCATAGGAGGTGTGAAAATCGCTACCTTCGAGCTCGTCGTTCCAGTCGCTG
>NW_006251250.1:0-236 GCF_000226075.1 Solanum tuberosum
AAAACGGAAATAACCACTAATATTTATAGTAAACAAAATAACGAAATAACAGCTCAGACGCGGTTTCAATCGATGACACGACCTACAGACCATGGGTCAACTTACGGTCCGTGGTCTCCCTCCGTGGATCGGCCTTGGACAATATTTCAGGGCCTACAAATGACGGTTTCCATCTACAGTCCGTTTGTTGGTCTATGATGCGTCACTTGCCTCCGTGGTTCAAGTACATGAACTTC
>NW_006251251.1:0-236 GCF_000226075.1 Solanum tuberosum
TTTTTTTTTAAGGTGAAATCTTATTGGTGGTATGAGTTTAAGATTGTTTTGTCCAGACGATGAGTATTAAATAAGCTTGAGTTTGTTTATGTGTTAAGATTAGCTGCTGATTCTCTCTCGTATTGATCATGGTTTAGCATATTTCTTATCTTTAAATTAGTTTAATTATTTTGCTCAAGGTATACACAAGGTTAATTCGATTTTCCCCTTTAAGCAAGGATCAATGTCTCTTTAGT
>NW_006251252.1:0-236 GCF_000226075.1 Solanum tuberosum
TAGTGTTAATATAACCTTCCACATTAAATAATTAGAGATTATGATTATGAAAGACTTGAGAGGTTATGAATATGAAGGTTTGGGAGTTATGAATATTATTAATACTAATTTAAGAATAGAATTTATATAATTGAAAAGGTATAAGTTAAGAAGATGATTTTTCAAGAAAAAAATAATTGAAAGAAATAAAAAAAAATGTCAAAAAATAAATATGAATGGAGGTCATAGAGAGGTGC
>NW_006251253.1:0-236 GCF_000226075.1 Solanum tuberosum
ATTTGTTTACAGGAAACTAAAATAGAGGAATGGAGCACTTCTTTAATTAGACAAATTTGGGGGAACAGGTGGATTACTTGGGCTGAACTCAAGGCAATTGGTACCAAAGGGGGAATTCTTATAATGTGGGACAAAAGAGTATGGAATTGTGTTGACTCTGAAGCTGGAATCTTTTCTCTTTCTTGTAGATTTGAGAGTCTTAATGAAGATTTTAATTGGGTCTTATCAGGGGTCTA
>NW_006251254.1:0-236 GCF_000226075.1 Solanum tuberosum
ATGCTGATGCAAATAAGTAGTCCACAAGTCCACACAAAGGATAAAAAACCTTTCTGTTCCTGGAGTCAACCAGAAAACCTATCGCAATCAACAAGCAAAAAACAAGCATAATAAATTTTTCCCCAAAATCATTTAGTTGGAGTGTGATATGTCCTACCAACAAGGAGATGAAGTTGATTACGTAGCAAATGAATATGAAATAGAATAACCAGATTATTTTATTGATGAGTTCCAAG
>NW_006251255.1:0-236 GCF_000226075.1 Solanum tuberosum
ATAGGCTGTTGAAAAGGGTCGAGATCCAACACCAAGAGAGTTACATTAACACGTCCATACGCATGATCATGATGGAAAGTCTTTTGTTGATGAGCGTTCTTGCATTGTTCATGTAAGTTCAAAATCTTTAAAATAGGGAACTTCGCTGAAAATGAAAAGACACAGTTAATGTTGGTTGCTATGGCGTTGTAGCCTATATTATTCACCAACTATTACAACTTTTCTTTCTCTTTATT
>NW_006251256.1:0-236 GCF_000226075.1 Solanum tuberosum
TGATTTTTCATGAAAAGATATGTCTATTAAAATAAAAAAAATTGTGTGGACATGAAAATTGGTGAAAAGTGATCTGTTATATTTGTGTTGTAAGACAAATATTTGGGTCATATTGTCCTTGTTGATGGGTAATTCTATAACAAATTGAATGTTATGAAAAGGTCCTTCTGAAAAGGACATATGGCAAGGTGTTGACTCTAAAACAATGTCTGTATTTGAGAAAGTTATAAAAAGTA
>NW_006251257.1:0-236 GCF_000226075.1 Solanum tuberosum
AGTTTAGGGGTTAAACGTCAAGGTACAACCCCCCAAGAACCAACCAAGGGTCCTTGAGGAGGACCATAAAGCCAAACCCCAAGGCTGCCCCAAGAACCCAAAATCTACAAAATTTTCATGACCTACGGATGGGACCTATGGTGTGTAGGTCACTCCACGCCTCGTGGGGAGGCTTCGTGAGTCAAGAGCCCATTTTAGGAGCCCCAGTCCCCCACCTACGGACTTGCAGGACACCA
>NW_006251258.1:0-236 GCF_000226075.1 Solanum tuberosum
TATTTATATACTCACTTCATGTCCAATAATATCGTCCTTTAATCGATTTGATTAGTGATGAAGCAGGAGCTACCAAAGACTCATTTATCATCCATTCGAAAGTTTCGTTGGTTATAAATTCGCCCGCAATAATCAAACAAGTAATCAAAATCAATTGATTGGAAACAATTATAGTAGCATTTCTCTTATATTCCTCACATTTTTGGAATAATGTCATCTTTCAACCATTCTGCTTC
>NW_006251259.1:0-236 GCF_000226075.1 Solanum tuberosum
TATTATGTACAATTATCCCATAAGAGTATTATGTTAAATGTTTGAACTTTTTTTCATTTTTGCTCTCATTTACATTTTTCTGTGATAAATTCAATAAAGTTAAATTTTCTTAATCAAACTATATGTGTGGCTTTAAATACTTCCTACGTTCTTTTGTATGTTATCCTTATTAAAAATAGATAATCTTTAATAGTAGTTGCCATTTAAACAAAACCAACACGTACATAAATAACATT
>NW_006251260.1:0-236 GCF_000226075.1 Solanum tuberosum
TAAGGAGTATTGATGTGAATATTTATACCATTGTATTAGAGCCTAAACATCAGGAAGAAAACAAAAATGACTCCCACTAATGTTTAATCACAACAAGAACTAAACCGTGCAAATAGGAGAAAATATCATTCATACAAGTACAACCATAAACCAAAATGTAGCATGCTATAATATCATATTTTCAAATTTATCCCATGGAAAAGACATACTGCAGGAACAAATAATTTAGGCTCTAA
>NW_006251261.1:0-236 GCF_000226075.1 Solanum tuberosum
AAGTTGCAGTAATATTTCCATAATAAGGTTACTTTACGTTGGTCTTAGCGTAAATCAAGTGAAACAACACTTTGGTTCTTATACAGGGAACGAGCTGGGCATAAGCTTATAACTTTTTTGATGAAGGACCTTATTTCTGTGCATGTGGAGTTGAGAAAATTCTATGGACCTGAAGAGTCTGGTTGCTCTCAATGGATGAGATGGGAAAAACTTGAACTACTTCCTAGGGCACTAAA
>NW_006251262.1:0-236 GCF_000226075.1 Solanum tuberosum
TCAATTCGAGCACGATTATCAAAAATATTGACTAAAGCGAAATTTTGGCCAAAAGTTAAAAGTTAAATTACTTAACGGCACAAACTAAAAATGGAAGCCTCAAAATCTGAACCCTCTATCTTATTACATGAAAAATGACCTTCCGTATCTAACTGCACTGACGAAATTCTCATCTGAGAACGTTTATCAAATATATTGAACGAAGTTAAATTTTGGCCAAAATTTATAAGTTAAAA
>NW_006251263.1:0-236 GCF_000226075.1 Solanum tuberosum
TAATTTAATGACAAAAAAATGCTTGCAATAATATAGTTCGAACAATATATTATGTGTGAAGTTTTAGTTTATTATATTAGTATATTTTAGATTTTATGTTATTTATATATATCATAAAAAGAGTTGTTTGAATCTAATTTTCAAATTATAAAATAAACATATAAGTATAGTTTGTAACAACTCCACAATCAACATGCAATGAACATCCATTTTCAAATAATTGATAATCATTGAGT
>NW_006251264.1:0-236 GCF_000226075.1 Solanum tuberosum
ATTTGGTATATTGCTAATGATAACGTATTCTTTAAATATGTAAGAATTATTAAATTCAATATGAAATTAATATAATTTTTTCTAGAATTTATAATATAACATTTACCACATAAAAGATAAAATTATTACGTTTAAATTCACATTACAATATACAATCTTGCAATAAATATATTTCAAAAATTTATAAGAGGGCATTTACGCAAAAGATAAAACTATTATGTTTATTACAATTATAT
>NW_006251265.1:0-236 GCF_000226075.1 Solanum tuberosum
ACCCCCTTTTTGTTTTCTCCTTTTTCTGGCGAACGACTGCCAAACCCACCACCTCCACCGCTCCTTTGTTTCGCAACACCAAATATCAAACCCAAAATCCCATTCCCGTTTTCCCCAAACTCGCCTGAAACCACTAGAAACAACCCAGAGATGACAACAACCAAAGACACCACCGTGAAACACGAAACTTCGGAAAAAACAACTCCAAACAAGACCCAAAACGAACCAGTCCTATC
>NW_006251266.1:0-236 GCF_000226075.1 Solanum tuberosum
TCATTGTGTTCCTCATTACAATTCTTTCCAGCTTCTCCTTGACCCATTTTGATTGTGTCTCCTTAATCTTCATTTGAGTCAATAGTGGCATTTTCTGCAATAGATGTACCTGTTTCTTTCACCTGTTCCTATGCAGTTTCACTGGATTTTCTTGATAGTTCCTCATCATCATGTAAATCATGGTTAGTCATAGCACTTTGTTCATCGAAAACTATGTGTACGCTTTCTTCGACACA
>NW_006251267.1:0-236 GCF_000226075.1 Solanum tuberosum
TGCCTTCCTCGGAGCATCAAACTCCTCCTTCCAAACAAGCTGCCAAGTTGTGTCTTTGTGTAACCTGAAATAGAGAAAAATGTGAAAGTTAAAGTTTTTACATATAGATGAATAATGAGTATAAGATGCAAGAGTCTAATTTCTACAACATTTTTCTTTCTAGAGTAAATTAAGCAGCCTTTCTGTTTCGAACTTATCTGAGGTAAGACTTTTCCACTTTAAACAATATGTTCTTG
>NW_006251268.1:0-236 GCF_000226075.1 Solanum tuberosum
TCTCTAAGGAACAATGTGATCAACTTGCTTATCTACTTCATCAGTTTCAAACACTCAATACAACAGAGAACTCTGGAAATATGACTAATTCAGCTGTGAACTTTGCAGGTATCACTGCTTGTACCTCTTCTGTAACTTTTGACAAACTTTCATGTGAATGTTATAAAACAAAACCTGACCTGTGGATTATAGATTCAGGGGCATCACACCATATGACCTTTATCAAGCATCACCTC
>NW_006251269.1:0-236 GCF_000226075.1 Solanum tuberosum
CTGAAAAATTAATGCCTTTGATATTGGAATTAGACTTGGATGATGAATGGACTATGCAAACTGTTGACCTCCTTATAGATAAGAGAAATGCTGAATTTTTTGCTGCTATGCCTCCAGAGCTTAGAAAGAAATGGGTCATGCGCAAACTTGGTTTATATTGAGTGATGTCGTTTAAAAGCATATTTTGTTGTTCGAATGACGTTTTGGGCTGGTATCTTATTTACTTCTAGATTATC
>NW_006251270.1:0-236 GCF_000226075.1 Solanum tuberosum
AAATAAATAATAGTTTCTAACACTTGAATTTCAATTTTTGTTCACATAACATAAACCCACATAAAAATGAGAGTTCATTGTATGTATAATACAATGCTTATACTTTAATTCATTTTTATGATGCATGTGATTAATTTTTTTTATAATTCTTATGCAGATTATTGATTTTTTTAATGCAATAGAGGTATTATGCTGCATGAATATCCTTATTCATGTTTCATGTTGTCTCTCACGTT
>NW_006251271.1:0-236 GCF_000226075.1 Solanum tuberosum
AGTTAATCCAAACACTAGTAATTTTGAAACAAACCAAATTGACCAAAGGAACTTCCTAACACTACCATTTTAGGCTAGCGAGCTGTGTCCATTATTCCAAATTACCCACTCACTTTGTTTCAATTTATGTGGCTTACTTTCCTTTTTAGTTCGCCTATAAAAATAATGTTACTTCTGTGTGTTTAGTAAGTATTTAGTTGTTAGACTTCTATTTTATCCCTAATGACACTCCATTA
>NW_006251272.1:0-236 GCF_000226075.1 Solanum tuberosum
GATTTGTGTTTACCCTCTGGGGTGCAACTCATATTAGCAACAATGTTAGTGCATCATGATACTGAAATATGGGGAGATGATGCAATGGAGTTCAAGCCAGAGAGATTTAGTGAAGGAATATCAAAAGCAACAAAAGGACAAGTTGTATTTTTTCCATTTAGTTGGGGTCCAAGAATATGTATTGGGCAAAATTTTGCTATGTTAGAGGCAAAAATGGCAATGGTCATGATTCTAAA
>NW_006251273.1:0-236 GCF_000226075.1 Solanum tuberosum
TTTTTATAAAATTACCATTTTACCCCTCTCGATAGTTATCTCGAGTCATTTACGATCAGTTTGATTTGAGAATTTTGAACTATTTGATAACTACAATAATTTAATTGGTCGATATTTATTAATTAATTAATTTATTAGTTGATGGTTACTGGGCCACGTCTATAACTCATACCAAAATCACTTGGCCCATGTATTAAAATAAAGGAAAAATTACAGAAATCTCACCTTTTAGTTTA
>NW_006251274.1:0-236 GCF_000226075.1 Solanum tuberosum
ACTTAATAAAACTAACATAGGAACATTAAAGCACAAAAGTTTTATTCAATATAGCCCAATTACATAATTTTAAAAAGAGATTACAACTACAAATTAATTATTTAGTGTCATATATAGACACATACTTTTGTGGCAATAATTCTTAAATCCTTCTTTTTAAGCTTTCTTTAGAGGAGTATTGCTAATGCAATAGTTCTCATTGCAACTTGTCATGCAACTTCCAAACTTGTTCTTAT
>NW_006251275.1:0-236 GCF_000226075.1 Solanum tuberosum
CACTCTCTGATAGCGAGTGAGCTGAGTCAAAACGTAATTATGTATTTATTTAATTAGAAATGTTATTTTTTTTCTTTTATTTATGTTATTGTACTTTCTCCATTTTTTGTTTTTTTGCTATCTTCTTCCCCAAAATTCAAAATAATCAATTATCTCATCTCTATCTTCTTCAACTTAGAAAACCCATTTACTTCACTTGCTTTTTTTTTCCTTGTCTTCTTGCTTCTCTTTGTTCC
>NW_006251276.1:0-236 GCF_000226075.1 Solanum tuberosum
TGTAATTGTAAGCATAAGTTTTCTTCTAAATATTTAGTAATTACTGCGTGACATTGTCAAGTAATCATGGTTTAAACTCATTCTTGTCATAAAAATATTTCTCATGTAGTAAGAAATTTATAGCCTTATATTTGCGTGCATTTTATTTTAAGGCAGAGGCAAATTTTCGTATTTTATAAAAAGATGGTTTCTTTTATTTTAGTTAGAATACTGTGTTGATCTTGCTTAACCCATTT
>NW_006251277.1:0-236 GCF_000226075.1 Solanum tuberosum
TTCTTCTTAAAACACCAACTTATTATAACTTTAATATTTTATATTATATTTATATTATATTATACTAAAAGAATACATCATTTCACATTGAATGATTATGATTTTTTCAAAGAATTGTGACTTACCCAATGAGTTGTGACCTTTCAAAAAGGTTGTGACTTTTATGATAAGAAATAGCATGCACATGCTCGTACAAAACTTTGTCAACTATAAATGGAGGGGTTTCCTCACATTTT
>NW_006251278.1:0-236 GCF_000226075.1 Solanum tuberosum
CTCTAGCACGCCATATATCTCTTCCAACGCGGCAATAGTCGGGAAGACTCTCAATCAAGTCAGCAGAATATGGTTCCCAAATAAACTACATGAGACAAAAAGAGTTCACAATTATAATATACATGAAAGTTAAGAGAAAACTAAAATAACATCTTACCTGATCTTCAGTCATTGAATCAAGCGCATCCCTAAAAACTCTCAGCACATGCTTGGTAGTGTTGGTCCAACTAAAATGT
>NW_006251279.1:0-236 GCF_000226075.1 Solanum tuberosum
TTCCCATAGTTTGAGGGTGACTGAGGCCTACTCCATGACTTGATTCACTTTTCTACAATAGGCAGATAGATGACACTCATCTGATTGTTTGTGTTAAATTGGCTTCTTTTGGATGGCCACAACGATGGATACAGTATGATAGCCTGTTAATATGCAACTTTGCAGTTACAATATTGACATATTTTTGCGTACTTGCTTGTTGAATATTGACATAGTGCTGCTAAGTTTCTTTCGTT
>NW_006251280.1:0-236 GCF_000226075.1 Solanum tuberosum
TGTTACATCTAGGGTGTACCCCTGGGTCGTGACACTTCAAGAGGCATCAGGTAGGGAGACCCTATGTCCCCCTATCTCTTCATCATGTGTATGGAGAGTCTCTCTAGATCTATCGATAATTCTGTCCTAAATGGGCATTGGACTCCAATCATGATCACCCCTAGAGGACCTAAGTTCTCCCACCACTTCTTTGTTGATGACCTTACTCTCTTCGCTAGAGCAACTTGATTAATAAT
>NW_006251281.1:0-236 GCF_000226075.1 Solanum tuberosum
CCTTGTAGGAAAAGTTGGATGATTGTTGTTTTGAGTAGCATTGATTATGTGAAGGTACTGTGATATGATGTGAATTTGTGTATGGTCTAACAACATGAAAGGTGACCTTGTGTAGAGACTTTATGTGTTATGCTTGGTTGTTGTCTTCTTTGAATGACTTATAATGAAGGTGAGTTTAGGATAGGCTATGTTTACCTACTCTAGTGAAGAATGAATGAAAGAATGTGAGAATGAAT
>NW_006251282.1:0-236 GCF_000226075.1 Solanum tuberosum
CAAAATTGAATATTCTTTCCTTTTCAAGAAGCCTACAATATGGAATAGAAACCTTGGAGACGTCTATAATGAACCACCCATAAAACCCGGCATGACCAAGGAAGCTTCTTACTCCCTTCACTAAGATTGGGGGAGCTAATTTTTCAATTACTTTTATTTTAGCTTGATCTACTAAAAAACCATTCCATGAAATTTAGTGTCCAAGCACAATCCCCTCGTTCATTATGAAGTGGCAT
>NW_006251283.1:0-236 GCF_000226075.1 Solanum tuberosum
GTCACTAATTTAATTCGTAAAGTCAAAACTAATTATCTTATCAAAATAATTTAAAATTTAATATCTAGACGATCATCTACATACTATAATACTAAATTTGGATAATAAAAACTAAGGTCACATATTTTATCGAAAAACTTCAATATTTATCTTTTATGTTGATTATTTTTAACTTTTTCTTAATTTTCTGACCAACAAACTATTCAAAAATATATTTATTTCCTCGTTAATTATTT
>NW_006251284.1:0-235 GCF_000226075.1 Solanum tuberosum
TGATCTCAGCTTCAATTACCTGACTGGTTCGATCCCATTGGAGATTTGGACCCTTCCAAATCTTTCGGAATTGGTAATGTGGGCTAATAATCTCACAGGTGAAATTCCTGAGGGCATTTGCATCAATGGAGGAAACCTTCAAACACTCATTCTCAATAACAATTTCATCTCAGGGGCACTTCCACAGTCCATTTCCAATTGTACCAACTTGGTTTGGGTTTCGTTGTCCAGCAAT
>NW_006251285.1:0-235 GCF_000226075.1 Solanum tuberosum
TGGGGAACACATACACCCTAGTTACTTTCTCTCATTTTTAACAACTATAGTCCGAATCATGCTCACTTGATCTCTAAACAACAATTAGTTATTTGTTACACAATAACCCTCCCTTTACTTACCTGTCTTAGATATACGTTGACTAAACAAATATAATTGTAAGTTAAAGTTAAGTCTTAACCATATTCCTCGTGGGGTGGACCCTAACCTACAAGTTGGGTTCTTTACTTGATAA
>NW_006251286.1:0-235 GCF_000226075.1 Solanum tuberosum
TACAAATTCCGCTGTTTACTGCGTTTTTGGGTAAAGTAGTTCTTTCACATTTGAAAATGTGAATGTTGTATATCAACTTTCTCATAAAGCCATTGAACACTTTTTTATGAGGGTGATATGAGAGAACATTAGAACTATTTTGCTTACTATCTCAGTATATATGCAGGTTTATTCAGTCAGAGACATACTTATTAAATGGTGAATGACCATACCTAAAAAATAGCATTTTTGTGTT
>NW_006251287.1:0-235 GCF_000226075.1 Solanum tuberosum
AGGTATATGTAAGGGTATGATGTTGGTTGCACTAGGACAAGATTCTATGAACAGTTTCTATCCATTAGCATGGGCAATAGTGGACAAAGAAACAAGCAGGACATGGTGCTGGTTCATTGAGCTATTGAAGGGATCTTTGGACCTTAAAGATGGTGCAAAAATCACATTTATTTCAGATATGCAAAAGGTATAATGCTGTTTTTAATACACTTTCATTCTCAATTTTTACTTACTG
>NW_006251288.1:0-235 GCF_000226075.1 Solanum tuberosum
AATATTAGTTATCTAGGGTTTAGTTATGCAAGATTTAGTTATACATGTATTAGTTTTATATATTAGTTAGGTAGAGTTTAGTTATGCAAGATTTAGTTATACACGTATTATGTAGATATTATTTATGCATGATTTAATTATGTCGAGATTACAATACATTACTGAGCTAATTTTTATTTCTTAATCCAATATATAATTAGTGAGCTAATGTTTATTATAACCATTGAAATAAAAA
>NW_006251289.1:0-235 GCF_000226075.1 Solanum tuberosum
TAATAATATGAGGGATGTCGGGATAAGACCCCTGATCTAACTAACAAATCTGAAATACTAGAAATAATATGGGATTCTTCGAAAGCAAGGAGGATCACCAAATAACTCTGGAACACGACTGGATCAACGGGGCGCCGGTTGATGATCCTGATTCACTGTATCTGCATCATAAAAGATGCAGGCCAAATCTGAATGTATTAGCATGCAAGGGGAAATCTAAAACATGACATAAGTT
>NW_006251290.1:0-235 GCF_000226075.1 Solanum tuberosum
TATGAAAGATGATGACTATCCATTTGAAGATCCAGAACGGTATAGAAAGTTGGTTGGGAAATTAAATTATCTCATTGTGACTCGTCCAGATATCGCCTTTGCAGTAAGTGTGGTTAGTCAGTTCATGTCCACACCCACAGTGAGACATTGGGCAGCTTTAGAACAAATCTTATGTTATTTAAAAGGAGCCCCGGGACTCGGTATATTGTATAGCAATCATGGACACTCTCACATT
>NW_006251291.1:0-235 GCF_000226075.1 Solanum tuberosum
TTTTTTATCCTTTTCTTGTTCGAAATATAAAATAAATAATCAATGCAGATATTAATTGAGGCCTGGGCTGGGGTGGGAAATATTAGTAAATATGGAGATTGATGATGATTTTACTTCAAAAGTTATTCTGTTATTATCATTTTTTGTATTGTTATCTTTCCCAAATAGCAATCACAATATTTTTTCCTTTTTGTATTATTGATAATTTATTCTTAAATTTATTTAGAGAATTATT
>NW_006251292.1:0-235 GCF_000226075.1 Solanum tuberosum
GAATGTCATTTTCCAATAATGTAACATAGATTTGGTCCTTACGTTGAACGTCAACTGGTGATATCATTTTATTTATTTAATCATTTTCAACATTGTCAGAGTAATTCAAATGAAGTTCAATACATTAAAATTTAAGATATATATATTTTTTATTGAACTTAATTATTAATATTAATTTATTTGATTTGATATAAAAATGAAGTTTAAAACAATTTTACTAGACACAACTCTACAA
>NW_006251293.1:0-235 GCF_000226075.1 Solanum tuberosum
GGATTTCTGTAATTATAAACTTTTAAGGGATAGATTAGAATTTTGCCTTAAAAGTATGTGATTTTTGTAATTTGTCCTCTATAATGAATGGTGAAAATTTTGTAAAATTAACTCGTGCACCCCATTTTCTCTTGATACTTTTTGATAAAGTAAATTATCAGCAGACATAGTATATCAATTTTTTTGTTAGTCTAATAATACGAAAAGAAGCACATTTATCGTGCCATTATAGAAG
>NW_006251294.1:0-235 GCF_000226075.1 Solanum tuberosum
AAAGGTAAAAACGGTTACCAAATCGATTATCCATCAATTAGGTAAAAGTATTCAAGCCTTTACAATGCTCAAAATTGAAGAAAATTAGTAACTCACTTGAAAAATCTCCTAATTGAATCTCCAAAAGCTTTCAAGTCTACTCAGAAACTACTCTAAATGGTAGTAAGCTAAAATCTGGAAAAGTGCTCTTCAATTAACAATTCAAAATTCAATTTATAGTTGCCAAAAATTAGCC
>NW_006251295.1:0-235 GCF_000226075.1 Solanum tuberosum
TAAATTCAAATGTCATATTCTATATTGTCTTCTAGTCACACGACTTTTAGTGTCCCTCTCACGTGGGGGCACTTTGAGATTGTCCCCAATCAACCAAGATTTTGAAATACAAATAAGTAAACAATTAGAAATAAAATGAATATAATCATTTAATAAAACAATATATATACAGTATATATATAACAATTAATTACTTGTACGTAGAAGATAATTAAATCCAAAGGTCATATTCTAT
>NW_006251296.1:0-235 GCF_000226075.1 Solanum tuberosum
AATTAGCAGGGGAGTTCTTTTATGGCTGTGCAAAAGGTTGCAAGAAGCCTCGGGCAATGAGGGGAAAATCTTCAAGTCATGGAGATGCAGAGACATGGCAACCTACATTTACTGCACTCAGAAGTTCAATAAATATGGTCGTTACATCTCAATAATAGCTGTTACGGGCCAGAACAGAACAATCATCATTCTTCCAGAGAATCAATTTAATGAGGGGTGGGGGAGACTGGTCCAC
>NW_006251297.1:0-235 GCF_000226075.1 Solanum tuberosum
CCCATGTATCTTCAAGCTAAGCAAGTAAAGAAGAAGGCTGGATATATGTGGAACATTTCAAATTTCGAGATTCAAATAAGTTTTATCATCAACTTCATCATTATTTTTGTGGTACTTTATTTACAGTCTTCCTGGAACAGAGAACTAAATCCTAATTCAGAACATTTATATCTGCCTATTATAAACATGTTACTGTATGACGACACTATTAATTATTAAAATGAGAGCTTGCAAA
>NW_006251298.1:0-235 GCF_000226075.1 Solanum tuberosum
AACGTAGCCAGTAATAACCAAGATCACGATACATGTTCACGAAAGACCTCCTTGTGAGAACCATACATTGAGTAACAAAACCTGCTTGACTCCCTTTCTTTGCCTCTTCTCCTCCACTCTATACACAAATTAAATATTCATTAGATCACAAATTAATATTTTTTTTCAAAAAATAATTTATATTATACAAACCTGTTGGCAAATTTCTGAAACTTTACGTTGAACTTGTTGACAA
>NW_006251299.1:0-235 GCF_000226075.1 Solanum tuberosum
ATTGAATCAGCCGGGTGCCTCATTATTCCATCTTCAACTCTTTTATCCTTATGCCATGTCATCAAAGTAGATGTCTTGGTACACATAAACAATCTCTGAAGTCTATGCTTTAAAGGAAAATAGCGTAAACTCTTTAATGCTATCTTTTTACCTTTTTTATTCCTTGTTTCCCCGCTATGTGTATTTATTTTCCATCTCGACGCACCACAAACTTTGCAAGAATCAAGTAAGCTAT
>NW_006251300.1:0-235 GCF_000226075.1 Solanum tuberosum
TATATTAATTTGAATTCAAAATATAAAAAGAGATATTTCTTTTTTCAATATTTTTGCTTATTAGAAATCTACCGAAGTGTTTTTTATATAATATGTGATAAGATGCTAAAATTTAATTCCACTTTATTTTCAATTTAAAATTTGAGATTATATTCAAATAATTGTATTTCCTATATGAAAATTTAGTTTGAATTTTTTATTTTTTATTGTGTTGCTAGAAATTCTTTCATTATAT
>NW_006251301.1:0-235 GCF_000226075.1 Solanum tuberosum
CTCAAAAGGCAAATGTGTTAGTTTGTGTAGGTAATAAATAATACAAATTATCACACATAATCACAAACACATAAGAGTTGCTCCACTTGAAGATACACGAGCCCACAGATATAGAAAAGTGACTAAATAAACAGGAATTTGTCTATTTGATTTTGGGATTAGTGAATCAAAAAAGTCGACTCGAGTCGAGACAAAGTTGGTTGCATCTTTCATTGACATACTTCTAATTTTCGAT
>NW_006251302.1:0-235 GCF_000226075.1 Solanum tuberosum
TCACTGAGTTCCAAGTGATGGGTATATCTACAAGCTATAACTTATTGTTAGGAAGACCATGGATCCATGCTGTTAGAGCAGTCCCATCCACATTGCATCAACTTTTGAAGTTCATCTAGGAAGATTATGAAATCGTCATCCATGGTAAGGGGAGTAATCGTAGTTACCCTGGCTTCTCCATTCCAGTTATTGAAGATTATTCTCAAGGTACTGACTTTCACATGGTGGAGATAAT
>NW_006251303.1:0-235 GCF_000226075.1 Solanum tuberosum
ATTCTGCGCATCATATTATAACCGGGATGGCCCAACCAGTCATACCAAATGATAAAATCATTAGAACTAGTAAATCTTTTGTTTACTACGGCATGTGATTCAACCGTACCAATATTTGTATGGTACAACCCAAAACAAAGTGCAGGTAATTTTTCATGCACAGTTTTTCTCTCCGCTTTTATTAGAGTAATATAACGGCATTCAACCTTTCCTTCATTCGCAGTCTCAACATGAT
>NW_006251304.1:0-235 GCF_000226075.1 Solanum tuberosum
TCCTTGATTATGGTAGGCAGCGCATGCCTCTGGCGTGATTCGGCATCTGCGCGCTCTGGACGCTGGCCTGTGGGCTTTCCATTCGATCCGTTTGGAAACACGGACCAGGGAGTCTGTCATGTGTGCGTGTCAACGGGCTAGTAAACTCATAAGGGGTAAGGAAGCTGATTGGTGGGATCCTTCTGAGGGGTGCACCGCCGACCGACGATGATCTTCTGAGAAGGGTTCGAGTGTG
>NW_006251305.1:0-235 GCF_000226075.1 Solanum tuberosum
TGCCTCTCAATTGGCGCGGCTAATGTTGACAATTGTTTATACTCCGTAGATGATAAGGTACCAATTTAAACTCTAGGTCAGAATGGATTCTTGTTTGAAGAAGGACGGATGACTCGATTAAACAAATGAACTTGAATCAAGAATTAACTACGAAGCAAAAATGAGAAAAGCGCGAAAATAAAAAGACACAAACAAAGAAGTGAATTCAAGAACCAATAGCCAACAAGTAGAGTAA
>NW_006251306.1:0-235 GCF_000226075.1 Solanum tuberosum
TAATTGGTGAGCTAGACTCTTAGAAGGAGCAAACCGTATAAAATCTTACCTACATTTGACAACCCTAGCTCTCTTTGACCTTCTATGATTATTAGAAATGCCTAAGGTGGCATGTTTTACCATGATTGCAATCTAGAAATATGTCTTTGCATAACACAATTTACAAAATGAATATTTTGAATTTTCTCTTAATCCTATCCCCAAAGCCCCATCTCATCCCCCGAAGGATCAATAA
>NW_006251307.1:0-235 GCF_000226075.1 Solanum tuberosum
TACTCTCAATATTTGATATTTGTAGTTCTTGTGAACCCAAAACTTCACGTAAGGGTCCATGTTGTTGTTGCAGCTCACCAGCAAAAGAAGTTTTGGTCCATAGAGACGAGTTATTGAAAGGATTGCCAATGGTGAGGTAATGCAGTTGAGCCTGATGTTGTGGACGATAAAGTTGTTGGATTGAACTCTCTCCTCCAAAAAAAGTATTGTTAGTCTTGAGAGTTGGAAATGGAAA
>NW_006251308.1:0-235 GCF_000226075.1 Solanum tuberosum
TTCCTGAGAAGGACAACCAATTTTCCCTTTGCTAGAAAGTATCATTGGATCATTTCCCCTTCCTGCATATAGAGCCATAGATTCATGCATGTCTCTACCAATTCTGGAATCAGCTGTCATACGCTGACTTTCATCAGATGTTATCATGGCATAAGCCCTGCTCACACTAGGTAGTGGATTCATCATTAAAATCTGACTCCTCGCATGACTGTACACCTCATTCAGACCCATCAAA
>NW_006251309.1:0-235 GCF_000226075.1 Solanum tuberosum
CATCCCAAAGACACCTTTCAGGACCAGTTATGGTCATTATGAGTTCCTTGTTATGTCCTTTGGTATGACTAACACTCCTGCAACATTGATGGATCTTACGAACAAAGTATATAAGTTGTATCTGGACATGTTTATTATCATGTTCATTGATGACATATTGATTTATTCATGGAATGAGATGGACCATTCTAGTCACCTAAGAATAGTCCTCCAAACTCTCAAAGATCGAGAATTA
>NW_006251310.1:0-235 GCF_000226075.1 Solanum tuberosum
CTTCTTCCAAAGTCTATCAAATATTCCATGTATCTTTACTCTGTCCAGCTCATTGTCTGCAAGCTATTATACCACCATCCCTTCTTCCTCTTACTAAAGATTGGGAACTTGCCCTATCTCCTACCAAGATTCTTGCGCATCCATGGGTCAAAGAAGATGGTACTTTTTCTTTGGAACTGCTATTTCAATGGGTTGACCATCCCCTTGAAGAAGCTAGTTGGGAGAACTATGATCT
>NW_006251311.1:0-235 GCF_000226075.1 Solanum tuberosum
TCATGTCCCTTCATGTCAACATCCTCTTCCATAAATCTTTCTGGCCAAAATTGCAATGGCTCTTTCCAAATTTTTGGATCACGACCTAACGCCCACACATTAACATGTACAATTGAATCTTTAGGAATTTTGTAACCACCCACTTTGACATCGTTACCTGCCATGTGAGGCAACATTAGGGGAGTTGGAGGGTGCAACCTTAGTGATTCTTTGACTACATGTTGTAGATAGGAGA
>NW_006251312.1:0-235 GCF_000226075.1 Solanum tuberosum
AAGAAGTTGACTAAGTAACCAATTTTGTCTCGACCAACAATAGGCACAAAAAGAGTTTGAGAGGAGTGATACTAAAAGAATTTTTGCCTCGAGGGATCATGGAAGGAGTTGAATGAATTAAGATGCAACAGTGATTATGAAAGAAAAGTCTGGATAACCAACATATCACGTGTTCGTGGTATGTAGGCAGAAATGAGTCCGAGAGTAGATCCTTGACCTTTGCTAGCGAGTTTGA
>NW_006251313.1:0-235 GCF_000226075.1 Solanum tuberosum
TCTGTCGTTTTCTTTTGTTGAAATGGTAAATGGCCCATAATAGTGTTTCTGGTTTTCTAGCTCTCTGTATCTTTTTGTTGTTGAGTATTTGCACAGATGTTTCATTTCCTTTTGCCTGGAGTCCTGTTTGAGAATAGGTTTGCCTGGAGCCCTGTCTGAGACCTCTCTTAACTTTGATAGTTTTTGATTAGGCACCATCAATATGAAATGTATTGCTGACAGTTCTTATAGCCAG
>NW_006251314.1:0-235 GCF_000226075.1 Solanum tuberosum
TAGTTGATTATATTAATTCATTTTATTTAAGTTTTAGTCAATTTTGTTACTTAAATTCAAATTGGTTATATTTCTTAATTGAAATTCAAATGGCCATTTTCCTTTTATAGTTCTATCCCATTTCTACCCCCCACCTTTAACCCATTTGAAGACCAAGTTTTGGGCCACCTATTACCTTTTCCAGCAACCCAAACAAATTTTGGGCCTATTTCCCACAAGACAAACCCATCAGCCC
>NW_006251315.1:0-235 GCF_000226075.1 Solanum tuberosum
TAAATTTAGCATCAAGTTAAATCAAGTCTAATAAATTAAAACGGAAGGATTATAAAATATTGAATACCAAATAGTATATTATGCAAATTTGACATATACATATCAATAGAAAAAGAAAAATATATGTACAGATCCTAAAGCCCTAAATCAGTGAATCCCTAAATTCCCAAACTTGTCTCTCAAATTTCAAGGCTCAACCTCATTCTCGTTTGCTCCTACATCGTCGACATCAAGA
>NW_006251316.1:0-235 GCF_000226075.1 Solanum tuberosum
CTTCCACTTGCGAGCACCAACTCACTAACTTTCCCTGCTTTTCCAATTCATCTTTGCAAGTCAACTTTGCCTCAATTTGTCCTTCTCTAGTCACCCACAAAAATGGTCTTCCACATTTCAACAACCCTTGACCAATCTCCTCCATCAATTGACTTGATGTCTCAGTGTAACTACCAAATGCTACATAAATAACTGATCCTTTTGTCATTATATCCAACCAATTCATATAATTCTT
>NW_006251317.1:0-235 GCF_000226075.1 Solanum tuberosum
ATTAAGAGTTTCAAATTAGCTTAAGTTCATATCTAACGGAATATATAACATTTAAACCTAGCTCACATTAACAACTCTAATTGTGATACCTGTTTCTTCATTTCATTAGAAGAAAATAAATTTCAGTTCTTGATCAAATAAATAATTAAAAAAGTGCGTAGTAATAAATTTATGACTCACTCTATGTTAAACCATTTTTATCTTATTATTTCCAATTATTGCTTAAAAGTAAATC
>NW_006251318.1:0-235 GCF_000226075.1 Solanum tuberosum
TAATTACGAATTATGTCTCGAAGTTTCCTTATCAACCTTATCTAATTGAATCTAAGAGTAAGAGTATGTTTGGCTTCGAACTCGTTTTGTTAAGATTTTGTAGTTTGTGTCAAGCAAGATTAACTCACCATGTTGACAAACCGTGGTTCATTTAAAAATACGTACTAGCATACGTATTTTCTTTTGATATTTGTTTGCCTTTGAAATCCTAATCTATCTTGAAATTTGTCTACAT
>NW_006251319.1:0-235 GCF_000226075.1 Solanum tuberosum
TTGTGCACTATTAGTGCAAATATGCACACATAAAGTTCTGGGCCTATGAAGATTCATTTCCCTTGTGATAAGTCAATTACATATGAGGCCCATATCAATGATAAGACAAAACTAAAGGCCTATTTTGATGAAATTGACATATGTGGGCCTCATTATTGATAAGTCTAACTTTATTAAAGGCCCACTTTGTTACCGCACTAACAAGAGTGTGAATCTCTCTATGTAATTGAAAGAT
>NW_006251320.1:0-235 GCF_000226075.1 Solanum tuberosum
TTCACAAGATTGAGAATCAAACTGCGAAGATTCATGAATAAATTGCTCTGACGTTGATGAATAGGTATTTGTTAAACTCAGGCGTTTCTTAAGATGAGCATGCCAATGATTTTTTACATCGTTGTCTGATCTTCCTGGTACTTTTGCAGCTATCGCTGACCATCTGCAACATTTGATACGTATTATAAAAGGAAATATAATGTACGACTTAATTAGTTTAATTAATAATGTAATG
>NW_006251321.1:0-235 GCF_000226075.1 Solanum tuberosum
GGACGTTTTGGCCGTGAGGGCCAACTGGATCCATAGCGAAGGTCTTAATGGAAGTCCACAAAAAATTTCAGCAAAAATGAGTTCGGAATTCCAGATCACCGAAAAATTAATGGACTATAGCACACGAAAATCGTCAAATTAGGAGGTTTACCTGCTCCGAGGTTCGTTTGACCATGAAAATGGAACGTTTTGCAAATGAGGGCCAACTTGCTCCATAACTAAAGTCTTAACGGAC
>NW_006251322.1:0-235 GCF_000226075.1 Solanum tuberosum
ATTGTTTTTATATGTGCTCAATCTGGAGTACACGTTAAGAAGGGCTCATCTATATATGTATTTTGGTTTCATGAGCATATATTATTTATTATATAGTAGAGCAGATCAATTAGAAGATACTACTGACCTGAATTATAATAAAACACGGAGGCGGCATGGGAAACACTGGACTTGTTTCACAGAAACTGAAATGCACCTTCCGTCAAGAACAAGTAGCCTGTGAAACAGTAATCCT
>NW_006251323.1:0-235 GCF_000226075.1 Solanum tuberosum
AGTTACACCCTATGTCCACTCCATGTCCCTTCGTTGCATGGGGAGTGGATGTCATCAGACAAATTGAGACAAAAGCTTCAAAAGGACATCGATTAATTTTGGTCGCAATTGATTAATTCACCAAATGTGTGGCGGCGGTCACTTTTGAAGTAGTCACTAAGAAGGCGGTTGTGGAATTTTTCCATTCTAGCTTCATTTGCCATTTTGGTATCCCAAGAACTATCATCACATACAA
>NW_006251324.1:0-235 GCF_000226075.1 Solanum tuberosum
TTGGAGCATACTTGGATAGTTGGGTAAATTTCAAGGTATACTCATTAACACTCATGCTACCTTGCTTAAGTTTAATGAACTCTTGCATTTTAACCTCCCTCAACTCTAAGGGAAAGAACCTATAGAGAAATACCAATTTAAACACTTCCCACTCTATGGGACCTGGTCCTACCAGTCTACTCTCTTTCCATTGATTGTACCATACTTGAGCAACATCTTTCAATTGGTAAGCGGC
>NW_006251325.1:0-235 GCF_000226075.1 Solanum tuberosum
GGCTCTCCCTTCTCATCTCAGGTATGCATTCTTAGGCCCGAATGAATCTTTACCTGTAATCCTTTCATCTGCTTTGTCTGAATTGCAGGTTGAGGCATCTCTGAAAATATTGAGGAAGAGAAAAAGGGCGATAGGGTGGCAGATGGCTGACATACATGGCATCAACCCAACTTTATGCATGCACATGATATTCATGGAAGAGGGGCACAAGTCAAGTGTGCAACCGCAGCGCAGG
>NW_006251326.1:0-235 GCF_000226075.1 Solanum tuberosum
TTTATTTATTGACTTATATCTTCAACATGTTTGCCTTTTCATCTCGGCCTAATTTCCTATTATGGGTCAAACACTTGGAAATAATTGGTGGGGGTGAGACTTTAAACCAGGATTAGATCTGCCTATGATGATGAATGTTGAAGTATGTAACCATCTCATTTATGAAAAATTGAAGTCATAGAGAAACATATGACTTACGGTTCCTTACATTCTGACCTCATTTTTTATCATGGCC
>NW_006251327.1:0-234 GCF_000226075.1 Solanum tuberosum
CAGTCATCAATATTGTTGTTCTCTTCTGCATCCTTCTCAATTGCTACAACTTTCTTAGCAGTCTTTCCAGTGGAATGGATACTTTTAGTTGATTCATTCTCTGTGATGAGGTATGTTAATCTCATCAATTGAATTAACTGAGACATTTGTGTCCTCCATATAAGACAGTTTGTTGGCTTGAGTTTAATGGAACAGGATGCAATAAGATGGTGAAGTGAGGAGGTTGATAGAATG
>NW_006251328.1:0-234 GCF_000226075.1 Solanum tuberosum
CATTTATACTCTAGAACATTATGAGGTTCTACACTAACTTGTCTCTGTCCCTCATTATTTAGAACCCTAGGATATACTACACTAAGTATATCTTAGCTCATTAATGTTGAACCCTAGGATATACTACTCTAGGTATATCTTAGTTCATCATGTTTGAACTCTAGGAGGTACTACTTAAAGCATACTCTTAGTTCATTAAGTTTGGTCTCTAGGAGATGCTCCTTCAAGCATAAT
>NW_006251329.1:0-234 GCF_000226075.1 Solanum tuberosum
CTAGTAAAGTTTTCATGTAGTGAGCCATTCGCTGCTTTAATAAAGGTAAATTTCCTTGTCTCTTAATTTTTATAGTCAGTTTCTTTTTAGTCTAATCTCATTTCCATTGATATGTGTGTGTGAATCTCAATTTTTACTCTTCTTTTTGTGTTGTTTATAATAATTTCCATATGATTCTTTCCCTGTATATGTGCTCTTTAAATGTTGTACATGTATAGTAAGTTTAGAGTGTTG
>NW_006251330.1:0-234 GCF_000226075.1 Solanum tuberosum
AAACTAAAAAGGAAAATAAGACAAACAAATTGAAATGGAAAGAGTAACTTAATGCACTTTAACACGTTACATTAGGATTATTTACTCCATTTTCCATGTTATCAACCATATTATACTTGCTATGAATAGTTACGTGTTGTAGGTAACGTAACATGGTGAGATTAAATAAAGGGAAAATCACACTGTTATCGAGTAACACAAACATATATCCTGTCTACAGTGAGCCCTAGGTGA
>NW_006251331.1:0-234 GCF_000226075.1 Solanum tuberosum
TAACATAAGACATAAGAAAATGGTACGAAATTTAAAACATTTAATCCATACAATCGAGGTCTTTATTTAAAAACAAACTGCAGAAGTTTAACTTGTCTCACATGGCCATCGAATACAACTTGAATCAAAGATTGGGTCACAACCCTTCAAGATAGTTTGAAACATAAAATGACATAAAAGAAACTAGAAATGAGCAATTCTCATCCTCGAACCATGAGGACTCACCACTAGCTT
>NW_006251332.1:0-234 GCF_000226075.1 Solanum tuberosum
AAGAAAAAAAAATGTAGAAGTTGGAGCATCTTCAAAAACCATCAACAAGAAGAACAACACAAAGTTATTTTTTTGACAATTTTTTTGTGTTTAAGTATTTGATGATATATAATATCATATGTTTTCTTTCAGGCAGATACCGTTTACATATGAATTACTGATTGCCTATTACAATTTCAAGATATTATTTTGAAAATGTCAATGTGTTTTCAAACTGTACATTTATTGGATGAA
>NW_006251333.1:0-234 GCF_000226075.1 Solanum tuberosum
ATAGATTCTTTGGTTCATTTACTAGTTATACATATAAATTATAAGATAAGATTACTTTACGATAAACAAATTATTATGTGACGAATAATAATACAAGTGATATTAACCACTTAATTATATTAAGACTGAGATTCTAGAATATTTTAGTGTAGATATTAACCACCAACTACTTAAATGTCTTTAGTTAAACCAAGATTAGTTTTTCTTATACAAACTCTATATTTTTGAAGTATC
>NW_006251334.1:0-234 GCF_000226075.1 Solanum tuberosum
GTTTCTTATGACTCTTCCAATGTCATCTCCCTCACCTATCGAGTTGAACGCACCATCAACATTAAATTTTAAGAAGCCAAAGGGATGATTTTAGTTGTTCTCACCTTATCAGGAGTATTAGAGAGAAGATGAAATTCTAAGACACGATTTTTATTGTTGAAATTATGTTATTACCCTTTCCGTTTAATTTTATTTGTTCAATATTTTTAAAATATATATATTTCTTTTATTTAT
>NW_006251335.1:0-234 GCF_000226075.1 Solanum tuberosum
GAGTCACCCAAAAGTCGGTACGATCCTATCCTACACAGACTACGTATTTTATGCGGCTTTTAGTTAAAAATTGAGACTTCCCCAATTCAGTGCTCAATATTACACCCAAAATAATCAATATCACTAATGTTGAATAGTAATATTTTAGAGAACTTTCATTTACTTCACTTTACTTTAGTAATATGATTTTTTTTATAAAATCAATTATGTTCTTTTATCCTCAATTAACAAATA
>NW_006251336.1:0-234 GCF_000226075.1 Solanum tuberosum
TATACGATTTTGATTTTCTTTGCAAACACGTGTTTTTTGCTTCAAATTACCCAACTGCTTTACACGTTCAACTCTCATGCTATATGCTCTCTTGTCAACACATATAATTTGATTTGTCTTTTTCTTTTTAATATTTTTAAAAAGATATATGTTTTTTTGACAATTTATTAATTTCAACTTTTTACCTAACATATTTAACAGTACAAGAAAGGGCATTATGGTACATTTTACATG
>NW_006251337.1:0-234 GCF_000226075.1 Solanum tuberosum
AGAAAATAAAATAAATATAGTTTGCAAGATATCTTAAATAGTTTCGTCATTTTATATATATGTATACATATAATTTTTAAATAATATATATGCTTTATATATTATATATATATAATTAATGTATTTCATTAATATTTAAAAATCGTCTCAAAAAGATTTTATATTTTTATTTGTGATGGTTGTAATTTTGAATTAACGAGTTTCAGGAAATTCAAAATACTTCCAAGTTTTTTT
>NW_006251338.1:0-234 GCF_000226075.1 Solanum tuberosum
CTCTAAATTGCCTATAAATACTCGCATTCAGCCCTATAAGAAAGGGGAATTTTTTCGACCTCTAGAACAGACGTTCATTTTGTTTAAGTTTTTCCATTACGCCAGAGTACTGATAGCTACTGTTTTGTTCTAAAATATTGCCTTTATATTCTCTTCCGATCTTGGACGAAGCTCTATTTCTGAAGTTTATTCGGGTTCGTTTGTTGTTCGAAGTTTGACCTTGGATCGAAGCAC
>NW_006251339.1:0-234 GCF_000226075.1 Solanum tuberosum
TTCTCTCATTCATCAAATTTTAGTTTTTCTTATATTGATTGAATCTAGAAAGTAACTCAATTTTTTTATGCTTTCTTGGCCTTCTCTCCATAACTAGTTTTCATGTCGTGAGTAAGATACCTTTTTTCTTTGTTTTTTTTTTCTGATTTGATTAAGTCTAAATTGAATTTCTTGTATAGTTTGTCTTCTAATTATTTCTTCTTCTTTTTTGGCTTTGCTTTTCAAGTGAGAGAT
>NW_006251340.1:0-234 GCF_000226075.1 Solanum tuberosum
ATTAAAAACTTAAGATTTTCAAGAAGTTCTACCTTTTGCAAAATAATTAATTGAGAGTATAATAAGTAAAAAAAAAAAATTATCCTTTCTTGATTTGTCAAGTAATTAGAGACAATTATAAAAGAAAAAGTGGACAAGTAATTAAGGATAGAGAGTACTTTCGAAAAGGTTCCAACTTTCATCTGGATCCATGAATCTCATGTACAAAAAGAGATTCTTTGTCACGGAAGAAAG
>NW_006251341.1:0-234 GCF_000226075.1 Solanum tuberosum
TCAGATATACATGTTTCTGATTTTCCTTTATTTACACTTGCGCCTGACTCTACATTGTCTAGTGTTCCTAATACTTTGCCTATTCCTCCTTCTTCTCCCTCCTCTGACTGTAATCCTATTCCTTCTCCTATCAGTACATCTCCTGATCCTCCCCATCCAACTCCTCTTATTGATACTCTTGTCCGAAAGTCTTCTAGGAATACTAGGACTCCTTCTTATCTTACAGATTATATT
>NW_006251342.1:0-234 GCF_000226075.1 Solanum tuberosum
CAATGGGATTACACAAGCTTTGTTGTTGTTGTTGTTGCTTGAGATTGGATGCAACACCCATTCAAATGTCAACACTTACATAAAATGTTAATGCACATATTAGTTTATGCAGAAAATACACTAAACGTGAAATGACACTGGTTAGAGAACCTTGTTATCAATGAAGATGATTGAAATTTTGTATTAAGGTTTAATTTTACTAATGACTTTTGCCCATTGTCAGCTATTAGATCA
>NW_006251343.1:0-234 GCF_000226075.1 Solanum tuberosum
ATATATATCATCTTATTAAAATAGTCCTTGAAGTATATAGTAAAAGATGATCATTTTGGTCTTTTGCCCTAAAACTAACCATTATGATAAAAAGTGTGGTTAATGCCATATTATTACAAGAAAAATATTGATTACAATAATTCAAGTGTCATAGTCATCATATTGATTACATAATCACGAAACCACGTCTCAACAAATCTAAGCTAGCGTTTGGCCATAGATTTTCAAATATTT
>NW_006251344.1:0-234 GCF_000226075.1 Solanum tuberosum
CAATTTTATGATTCCTATTTGGTCTGAGCAGTGAGGTTACTCCCTCTGTTTCAAAATAAGTGATGTTTTACAATGTCACTTGTGGAACTTGTTTCTCCTGCTTTCATTAGAAAAGTTATTTTCTTTATTTTTATAAATCAAAAACTCATTTTTCAAAAAATTGTGTATGAGAAGTGCTTAAAGGAATCGAGAATTGGGGTATTATTGGTGCTAGAAAGAAGAAATAATTAGACA
>NW_006251345.1:0-234 GCF_000226075.1 Solanum tuberosum
TCATTTTTTGCAACATCTTCAAACTCCATTGAGAGATGGTACTTTTTGAAGTAATTCATCCTCTGATAGTAGTCTCAACTCATGAGTCTTTTCTAAAATTGATGGCTAATTTAGAATTTCCTCTTTTCTCTGATTCCAATTGTCCCTATTCTCCAGCTTCCATTCTTTTAGCTTCCCGTTTAGCATCCTCAACTTGAGGCTACGACATAAGAGCCCGTACCAGTGATATTGAAA
>NW_006251346.1:0-234 GCF_000226075.1 Solanum tuberosum
AAAAACATGCTTAAAATGGACATTTTATTTGAAAGTCGTGCTTTTATGCCATTTTGATAAAACTTCATGAATATGAACTTAAGAGGCATAATATTCTAACATAACCAACATGCAAGTCATTTATCAACAATAGAACATAAACATAATATAAACCATTAACTTCACATCAAACCTTCACCTCAAGTAACTCTCATGTTTTACCTTGTGCAATGTATGGATAGCGTCTCATACCAC
>NW_006251347.1:0-234 GCF_000226075.1 Solanum tuberosum
GCTTATCTCCCTCAACCTGCTCATTGTTCTGATTATTTATACTTTGAGCGAAAGGTTAAATAGTGTTTTGAAACTCTGTATTCGAAACTCCCTGATCTGGGACTAGAGGAACTGCGTTAGTATTCCTGGCATTCGCATTCCTAGTGCTAGCTCTACGGGGAGGCATGATCGTTGAAATGTAGAACGTCGATTAGAATTGAATTAGATCATACCTTACGCATGATAAGAATATCA
>NW_006251348.1:0-234 GCF_000226075.1 Solanum tuberosum
AACAAGACATTCACAACTATAAGGAACTATCAACATAACAGTTCCTTCATCCGAAAGAGCTCCTTTGTCTTCTCTAGCCCGAAGTGCATAGAAATGATTATTCTTTGGAGCATTAAGATCTGGGCCATTAAGAGAATCTTGTTTGGATTTTATTCCTTTGTCCATAAGTGTAGGGCAATCTTTCACTTGATGATCAATTTTTCCACAACCATAGCACCCATTAGTACCGGCTAG
>NW_006251349.1:0-234 GCF_000226075.1 Solanum tuberosum
ATCGGCTTGTGGCACAGTGGATAGAGCAGCATTTTCCGCGAAAGTGGGCGCCTTATACGCGTGATCGAATCCAGCTGATGTGGCAAGTGCAACTATCCCACTGAACAAAATTCCAAACCCTTGCATAGCGAAAACCGCGGCTATGAAGGCGCCACGTGTCTTCTTGTTAGCGTATTCAGACATGATCGTGGCGGAAAGAGGGTAATCGCCACCAATGCCAAATCCAAGCCAAAA
>NW_006251350.1:0-234 GCF_000226075.1 Solanum tuberosum
TATTATATGGCTCCTGAGGTGCTCAAACGAAACTATGGACCAGAAATAGATATATGGAGTGCAGGAGTCATTTTATATATTTTGTTATGTGGGGTTCCTCCCTTTTGGGCCGGTAAACTCTCTTCTTGCAGATTTGATTCTTCCTTTCTGTCCCCCATGCTTCATATGTAGCATTCTCAGATACCACTCTGTCATTTTATTGAAGTGAATCTGTTCATACAGAATCTGAACAAG
>NW_006251351.1:0-234 GCF_000226075.1 Solanum tuberosum
TTTAAAAGATGGTTGTTCAAGGGTAGCTGGTTATCTCATTAAAGACAAGAGATTTAACTTTATAGCCTTTTACTAACTTTTTTTTCTTTTTAGTTTTATGTCATTTTTATAAAATATTTTAATTTTTCACATAAGATATCTGGAAAAGTTATTTTAAATTTTGTAAGTAGTTATAAAATATCATTTCTTGATATTGATTTTGATATTAAATCTATATATCATGTGTTTGATCAA
>NW_006251352.1:0-234 GCF_000226075.1 Solanum tuberosum
TAATTTCTATGATTCCTGTTATCTAAGTTCCCATCCTCATTTCTCGCCTCTTACTCAAAATGCCATCTTTCATTTGCTTCTCCTTTCCAGGTACAATCTTCACATCAATTTGGTGCTTCCTGTTATCTAAATCCCTATCCTCATTTCGTCGCTTCTTACTCAAAATCCCATCTTTCATCTTCTGCTCCCTAACAGGTGCAATCTCCACATCAATTCTTTGCTTCCTATTGTCTA
>NW_006251353.1:0-234 GCF_000226075.1 Solanum tuberosum
TAGTACTTCATTTGTTCCAATTTATATGACACACTTTTGTTTTTTGTCAGTTTCAAAAATAATGATACAATTCTATATTTTCTAACAATTTAGCTTTAAAATATTCATTTTACCTTTAATGAGAGTTTTTAAGCAACACAAACATCCATGATTTGTTTTGGACCATAAATTTCAAGTCTTTCTTTCTTTCTTAAAATCCATGTCAAGTCAAACAATATCACATAAATTGTGATG
>NW_006251354.1:0-234 GCF_000226075.1 Solanum tuberosum
AAAGATAGAACATATAGATTATAAGTTGTATTTTCCTAAGAAATATTTATTTTAATTACAAATAACAAAAAAGAAATTGATATAAAACTCAATATTTGCATATAGCCTTGTATTCTTCTCACAACCAACATCCTCACTCGTAAAACTTATAAACTACTACTTACAATGTGGGTATTATTTCAATTTAGAATCCAAAATTGTGTCATCTAAAGAGTCCAAATAAAACTAAAAGTG
>NW_006251355.1:0-234 GCF_000226075.1 Solanum tuberosum
AAAAACAGGTTAGACGACATATTTATATTATCTATCAAAAGTTTTTTTTTTCTAAATTTATACAACTTATATGTTTTGAATAATCTTGCAGATTAGTTGCATCATGTGGTCCAAAATTTGAGATGATATTTCAGACAAATCCACAACAATATATTTGGGATGAGTTGTCTAAAGGAATTGTGCCTTTTAAATTTCTTAGTGATTTAATTCAATGCACTGAAGTGAGTTTAATAT
>NW_006251356.1:0-234 GCF_000226075.1 Solanum tuberosum
ATATATGCGAATGTTGCATTATTAATCACACCTAATGTGAATGAGTATGAACGAGTAATTATATGCCATGAATCAGCTCTTGAATTGTATGATTATGAGAATCTACATTGGGATTGTGATTGTGGTATGTTTAATGGATCGAGTGTCACATTTCGACACACTAACTGTGATCAGATGTCACATACCGACATACATATTGGATCGGATGTCACGTACCGACATACATATTGGATC
>NW_006251357.1:0-234 GCF_000226075.1 Solanum tuberosum
AAATTTTATGATGGTTGAGGGATAAGTATGATGTGGCAGACAAAAGTTGAGTGAGACTCTTTCCATAATTTGACAAGTGGATTATTGGGTCCTATTTTTCAGAAAAAATGGGCCAAAGTTCCTTCTCTCTTGTTTTTTAACATTTTCCCAAAAAATGTTTGAAATGTATTAATTATATATATGGAAGATATTGAAATCTATTAATTTCATGTAGGTTGAACAAGAAAGAGGACA
>NW_006251358.1:0-234 GCF_000226075.1 Solanum tuberosum
ACCGGACCGACCAAGTACAATTACTACGTGTGCCGGTCCCTCAGTGGGCCGGTTTTAATGGGCCAAAAACCAAGCCACCGACCCAGTTAAAAGTTTTAATATTAGATATAAAATGATTTTTTCTCATGATATGCTAAAAGTGACAAATAAAATGTAAAAGGTATTCCTTTTTAGTATATACTCCCTCTAGTCCCAACCAAGTAAAGTATTGGGGTATGTCACACCCTTTAATAA
>NW_006251359.1:0-234 GCF_000226075.1 Solanum tuberosum
TGGTATTATACTTCACACCAAATGACCCCTCAAGTTATTGATCTAGAAATAAAGAAAAAATAAGCAAATGAGATTTCGAAGAAAGCAAAAATTATTTATGCATTACTATATTATAAATTTATTCAGCTAGATAAATGGCTAATCAATGAAAAAACTTATGAAACATGTATATCTAGAAAAATTATTCTCCGAAAAGAGGCAGAGATTGAGCAAGAGAGAAGAATTACCGTCTCT
>NW_006251360.1:0-234 GCF_000226075.1 Solanum tuberosum
GAAGCTTGTTAATTAATTAATATTAATTCATCTTATTGAAGTTTTAATCGAATTTACTAATTAAATTTGATCGAGTTATTTTCTTAATTCCAAATGGCTAATTGATCCTATTATTGACCTAACCCATCTTCACTTCAAATTTTCAGCAAACTTTTGGCCCCAAATCTTGACCCATTAACAAATTAATTTAGCCCAGCCCACAATAACATACAGCAATACCAAAAGAAAGACCCA
>NW_006251361.1:0-234 GCF_000226075.1 Solanum tuberosum
GTTCATACAAGATGAATAATGATTTATCAACAATTTGAGGGTTTATCTCAACAATTTGGGGGTTTATCAACAGAACTCGTGGGATTCGTAAAGATCTAACCTACCCCATACAGAAATAGGGAAAATTGAAGATTGCAACTTTACTTGGATGGAAAAGCTGACTCGTCTTAGATCTTCTCCATGGTTATGGATACACGGCATCGGTGAGAGCTTTGTGATGCGAAGAAGTGATTC
>NW_006251362.1:0-234 GCF_000226075.1 Solanum tuberosum
ATATGCATGCATCTAGGACCTTCAAATATTCATTTGTACAAATGTGCAAAAATAATATATTACACACCCAATTTTTCTTTGTCATTCTCTACACCTTTTTAGTTTTAATGGAGGACTTCTAATGCATTTTGGCGGCAAGTTATTTTCTAACTTTGACATAACTATGTCTTTTTTATTTTTGCTACTAACAACTAAAATCACTATTTCACAGCATTGTAGTTTTAAATGTTTCAA
>NW_006251363.1:0-234 GCF_000226075.1 Solanum tuberosum
TTTCGTTGTCCTCCCAAGGTCTCATACAGATTCAACAACACCTTTAGCATATGGGGAACAATGGCCCGTGCTTGCTCAACCACTTCTGGGTTATTCATACGACGATGATTTTTAATAACATAGGAAGTTTGTTCCACCAGCTGATGAACTTGACGCCTAGTCCTTCCAATATTTTCATGATAGTTATTCAACCAAACTTGATGATCACCAAGATTGTTCCTTAAGAGGGCCTCT
>NW_006251364.1:0-234 GCF_000226075.1 Solanum tuberosum
GGGGTGGTTGTTTGGTGGCTGGACAGCAGCGTGGAGATGAGAGGTTGGTCGGAAAAATGGAAAAACAAAGGCTGAAGTTGTTGCTTCTTCCCCACCCCCCCATTTTCCCTTTGTTCATCCTTTTCAATAATTACAGGCAAATGAGAAATTATTTATCTCCGCTATTTTCCCTTTGTTCATCATTTTCAATAATTACAAGCAAATGAGGAATTGCAAATGAGTATTTGCTTCTTG
>NW_006251365.1:0-234 GCF_000226075.1 Solanum tuberosum
TTCATTTTTAAAAATTCTAAAAAAAAATCCAATATAAAATTCGTAACTTCCTCTTCACTAAGTATATATCGTTCCTCTATTTCTTTACAAGGACACTTTCAGATTTCTATATTTACTTTTTTTTTTTTAAAAAAAAAGGAAGGTTATTCTGGTCATTTTAATAAAAGAACAACTTAACCTTTACAACTTTTTCCAAATATATATTTCTTTATTATCAGTTTCAACACTTCTTTT
>NW_006251366.1:0-234 GCF_000226075.1 Solanum tuberosum
ATTTTCTCAAACCAAATATATACACAAAGTTTATATAAATAGTGCCCGATTTCTATATCGGGCCTGCAAATCGAAGTTCTTATCTCTTGAATAAATTATCCGCTGGAAAGTAATAGCCAAAATAGAATGAAGTTTCTGCATGACTGCATCGAGTTTTCACCCATTTATTCTATACTAAAAGTGAATTCATTTGCATATGACATTTTTACGGCACGAGCAAGGCATGAATCATCG
>NW_006251367.1:0-234 GCF_000226075.1 Solanum tuberosum
TGGATCTGCTAGAGGACTGATGGAGAAAGAAAAACAACTTAAAAAATGTCAGCATCATTCCTCCACTAAGGAATGGATTAGTCACGCATTTGCTAAATATAAAGGGAAAGGATCATCTGAAGAGGTGGCCAGAGAGGATGGATACATAGATCTGCAGAGGAGGGATGAGTTATCAGTGGAAATGGTTGATGTACCTGTAAAAGAAGATAAAGTTAATGGAGAGTCAGTGCAGAC
>NW_006251368.1:0-234 GCF_000226075.1 Solanum tuberosum
AAGTCGAGAATTTCATTAAGAGTGGTCAAGATTTAATATACATGTATAAAAAGTAATTTTTACCATATATTTGGTATAAATTTTCTATGAAAGACGTTCAACTGATCACCTTTCATTGTATGTTGCTACACCACTTGTTGTAATAGCTTAAACTAAATTAAACAAATCTCCATTTCCTCTATACTGATCTTTGCTAACCACTCTCTTAAGGACCTTCTATCTTCCGTTAGACGA
>NW_006251369.1:0-233 GCF_000226075.1 Solanum tuberosum
GAAGATTATTTGTCCATAAAATCCTCAATGATAATGACGAATGGATTCAAGGAGATGAACACATTGCAAAGGCAGCATGTGATCATTTTCAGCAAATTTTCACAGGAGAGGAAAAAAAGATTGATGTACTCCCTATGGATTGTATTCCAAGAATAGTCAGTCAGGAATACAATGACAGACTGAAAGAAATCCCTTCTATGGATGAGCTTAAAGAAGTAGTCTATTCCATGAAT
>NW_006251370.1:0-233 GCF_000226075.1 Solanum tuberosum
GAGCTAACACACATTGTTTATTAAGTCATCACAAACACACACAAAAAGTTTTGGTCGAAAAACTACACGCAATCAATGTGTGTCTCTTTAGAAGATAAACAATATATACTACCATATCTTTTAGTACACAATAAATTTGGGGAGCGATGATAGATGTAAATGTAAGTTAATGAGTTTTCTTTCAAATCCCATCAATTTTGTATCTTTTAATGATTAAAGTAAAGCATTATGAC
>NW_006251371.1:0-233 GCF_000226075.1 Solanum tuberosum
GGAAAACTTTTTTATTTAATACGACAATTCTTATAAGATTAGGAAAAAGATTATTAACATTAGGTAAGATTAAAATTGGAAATCATTAGGAAACTAAATAAAAGTTAATTAAGATACCAACTTGGATAACCCTAACTTCTAATGAATGGTTACCTACCTTAAATAAAAAGATGAAGTTGGAAATTCTGTTCTGAATGATTTATACTTTAAAAAAACTATGTGTCTCACTATTA
>NW_006251372.1:0-233 GCF_000226075.1 Solanum tuberosum
CTTTAATAGTCTTTACAAGATCTGTGAGACTATTAGTTCAAGGCTTCTTATGATCCTTGTTTAGCCTGTCATAAAACAGAGCTAAATCTCAAGACAAATTCTTGTAGAAGGGAGAAATGTAGTTTAAACTTCCCAGAAACCGCTGCAATTGCGTCCTATCTGTAATAATATCAGGATATTTCGATGCGAATTCAATGGATCGCTGAATAGGAGTCATTTTTCCTTGACAAATC
>NW_006251373.1:0-233 GCF_000226075.1 Solanum tuberosum
TTGTTGTTAGAAGTGCAAAGGGAAGGGCAGATTCAATTAAGTAAAGGGGTCCAACTTCCTTATTGTGTCAATTTTGATTACAATAATCAGATAGAATATAATCTCATTCATTCTGGAACTTGTGAATTTTGGGATTATTTTTTGTTGGAGATAAATAGCTGTGATTGGTCCAAAAGAGCGGGTTATAGACGGATTTTTCGGTTATCAAAAAAAAATTAGCTATACTTTTAATA
>NW_006251374.1:0-233 GCF_000226075.1 Solanum tuberosum
GTTATGTAAATGCTTTTCAAATATAAATCAGGAACCGGTAGCACAAGGTGGTTTGCTTCCTTCATTGATGGCCAACAAAGCTGATGAAGTTTATGGGCTCAGTAGTACTAATTCTAATTCAGTTCTGCTCCAAAAGACTCCGACGGTTGGTGCAAGGCTTCCTATAGTAGGAAAAATAAGTACTTGTAATAATCAAGGGGTAAAGGTAGATGCACCTGGATTCAAACTTGATG
>NW_006251375.1:0-233 GCF_000226075.1 Solanum tuberosum
ACCTTTTCTTTTCTCTTCTTTTCTTGAACCATATTATTTTAACCTCACATAGTCGAAGAGTTCTTGTATAGGTGGGTAATGAAGAGTTTTCTAATGTCTTTAATAGTATTATTAATTAGTGGTTTCTTTGATTTTGTTAAAGGTATCAAAAAGTGGTCTTCCTTTATTCTTCTCTACTCCCTTGGAGATTAAATTGGGTTCAATTGAAAATTCTCTTAAATTGTGTCAAAGCT
>NW_006251376.1:0-233 GCF_000226075.1 Solanum tuberosum
TGGCAGAAAACTAGCTATTGTGCTAGTATATGTGGATAATCTAATCCTAACAGGAGATTGTGAAGAAGAAATTTTGCGAACAAAGGAGAATTTGTCAGTACGCTTCCAGATGAAGGAACTCGGACATCTTAACCATTTTCTTGGCTTAGAGGTTGATCGCAGTGAAGAAAGAATTTGCTTGCATCAGCAAAACTACTCGAAAGATCTATTGAAGAAGTTTGGGATGTTCAATT
>NW_006251377.1:0-233 GCF_000226075.1 Solanum tuberosum
CATGGACAAAACATTTCACCTTGACAAAAATTAAACAAATTATTAGCTTAGTTAAAATTAAAGATTAAAGAATTATTAACCTAAAATAATAATATATTTTGATAAAATGAAATGTAAAATATTTTTCTTATTCCTACGCCATCATTTCCTCTCACCGTACCCCTCTCCCCCCGACATTTTTTGTCTTTGCTTTTTTTTGTTTAAATATCTTTTATAAAAGTATTTAATTTTTT
>NW_006251378.1:0-233 GCF_000226075.1 Solanum tuberosum
TTAATGTTTTGTCTTTTCGTTTAGGAAAAAATAAATTTCAAATAAAAAAGAAAATCAAGGCAAAACTCTAACAATATTTGAAAAGATTTAGGTGTTGTTTGATTGATCTGTCATCGCGATTTGATTTTAGGCCACAAATTCCATTAAGTTGCTTCGTAGTTGTGGATGCACAATAACTGAGGGGACTAAAGTATTCCTTCTTAGGGTGTGTTTGGTATGAAGGAAAACATTTT
>NW_006251379.1:0-233 GCF_000226075.1 Solanum tuberosum
TTGGTATTAAACAAAAATATTTCCTCCGTTTTAATTTATTTATTTGGTTTTGACGTATGCAGATTTTAAAAAAAACCAAAGAGAATTTTTGAATCTTATGGTTTAGAATTTTTGAATCTTCCGGTATTAAACATACCAATAAGTAGTTGCCGAAGAAGGAAAGTGTCATTTTTTTTTAGGCCTAAAAAAAGTAAGACAAATAAATCGGAAATAATATTTTTTGAAAAAAAAAA
>NW_006251380.1:0-233 GCF_000226075.1 Solanum tuberosum
AGATTCAAGCATACAAGCATAATTGTCAACCATGATTCATGAACAACAGCTTCAACCATCTCACTAAATTTCTGATAGGACATCCACAATCTCAAGTCTAATCAATATAACTAGCTCGGTTGTTTTGTGAAGTGTGCGGTGGAGACCATTCTGAAGAGTATGATACTCTTCTGAACAACACTTAAGAACACTCCCTTTTTAGGGTGAAGAATTTCCAAGAGGGTGATTTTAAA
>NW_006251381.1:0-233 GCF_000226075.1 Solanum tuberosum
AAATATGCTGCTCTCAACACATCCTTTTCTTTTCCTTCATCAATTTTTCTTCTAGGAAACCCAATTTCTTTTGCAGTTTTATTCCACAACTTTTCTTTTTTTTCATTCTTTTCTTTTCTTTTTCCTTTTCTCTTCTTTTTTTTATATGGAGGGTTTCCATTTTTTCGCAAAACCATAGGTTTAGGAGACCTTCTTGAACTTCTTGACTTTTCCTTTTTCTTTTTCACCACACC
>NW_006251382.1:0-233 GCF_000226075.1 Solanum tuberosum
AAGGCCCAAATGTTGATGGTCTCTGATCCCACCCACGTTTGACTAGGAAAGTCTGTGGTTTGACTTACGGATCGTAGGTCTTGCCATAAGTTAGGGTCAGCAGCCATTTGGAGGGAAATGGTTGTTGGGTCAACTTCAAACTGTCATATCTTTTAGCACATAATGAATTAGGTGTCCCATGACCTATCAAATATAAGATAATTGAATCTTCTTTCCAATGCCACCGAGTTTGC
>NW_006251383.1:0-233 GCF_000226075.1 Solanum tuberosum
AAAAAATATGTCTCCTATTCCTATCTTTCAATCTAGTCTAAATGTCAAGAAGTAGAGACATTTATATTTTAGAATATATATTGCAGCTTTTACTTTTTTGTTGTCAGTACTCTGAAAACCGTTTTCTTAATCTGAGGGTCCTTGAAAACAACCTCTCTATCCGCTAAAGGTAGGATAACGTCTGCGTACACGCAATGTGGGTATGTTGTTCAAAGCATTTGTTGTTCCTTCTT
>NW_006251384.1:0-233 GCF_000226075.1 Solanum tuberosum
AAAAGACAATAGTTCAAGACGCTATCGGGGCAGAAGAGCTTCTTTTCATAAGAATGAATATCAAGGCTATTATCAAGATCCAAAAAGTCCCCCTAAAACGAGTGGAATATGTTGGTATTTATAGCCATGAACTAGGGTTCTTGGCTCAAGTTTGGGCGGGATTTGAAGAAGTAAAAGTGCCGTTTTGAATTCAAAATTGTGCATGTGATTCTTCATCAGAGATGTCAAAAGTA
>NW_006251385.1:0-233 GCF_000226075.1 Solanum tuberosum
ATTTACTTGTAGAACATAAGTCTTCTTGGATTGGCAAATTAAAATCATGCATAATTATATTTTATCCCAACTAAAAGGCTACCAACTCCATTTATTTACTTGTTCATGATTGTAAAACTTCTTTCACTGAACACACTATATAAACTCGTGAACTTCATATCAAATTCATCACAGCAAAAGCTAGCGTTCCTCAGCATTAATCAAATTAAATTTCTTCTAAATCTAAGTCCTTT
>NW_006251386.1:0-233 GCF_000226075.1 Solanum tuberosum
AACATAGCATTAACATGGGAGATTATGGGAAAAGTTAGAGGGTGTGAAAGTTCTATTCATTATGATGTATGTAGTGAAGGATTAACTATACATCATAGAGAATATTCGGGGACATCCATATTAATATTTCATAACCAAAAATCAATTGTTATTGCTTTGTTTCCTATTATATTCAGATTTTTTGATGTCCAAACTAGAGGGACATCAAGTCCATATTGCTATTCTTGGATCTA
>NW_006251387.1:0-233 GCF_000226075.1 Solanum tuberosum
AAATTAGATCATATAAATAGATACATGAAATTAATACCAGATACCTATAACAAATACACAAATTTAATACTAGATACTTCTATGATACATATGAATATACTTGTATGATATTCATGTATCTAAGTGTTTAGATTGTTGGATACATCATATGTTGATAGTAGATACATCAAATTAATGAATTTATTATTTAATAATAAAATAAAATAAAATAAATCAAATTACATGACCAAAAT
>NW_006251388.1:0-233 GCF_000226075.1 Solanum tuberosum
AACTTATACAATATCTAGGGAAAACAATTTAACTGCAATAATGAATCATGCCATCCAGCATTTGTTCGTCCCTTGGATGTGTATATGCATTACTATCTATTAGCATGTCCACGTTGTATGCCCTCGTCCATGTTGAAATTTCTTGATATTCTTATCCCTCCATATGCAGTAAACCATCATTGCGAAGGTGCAACACACAATCTCAGCCATGCTATTTCTCTGATTTTCCTTGT
>NW_006251389.1:0-233 GCF_000226075.1 Solanum tuberosum
TATATTTTTAATTATTTTTCATTAATAAATTATGTTGGACAGGAATGGTGCTGATGTACGTGGTTATTTCGTATGGAGTTTAATGGATAATTTTGAGTGGAGATTTGGTTACACCGTCAAATTTGGGCTTTATCATGTTGATCGTTTTTCTTTGAATCGAAGCCCAAAATTATCGGCCCATTGGTTTAGAGATTTTCTCACAAACACTAGCCTCAACAATATACAAGCAAAGA
>NW_006251390.1:0-233 GCF_000226075.1 Solanum tuberosum
GTTATGGAAGAATTTGTGGGACACAAGTGATACGTTAGTCATACAAGTAAATCTTTCGTTGAAGCCAAACTTAGTAAGTGTTGGGTATTTGTCTTGAAGTTTCTTGCCATAATTAAATAGGTTTTCTTTTTCCTAAAAGGAAAACATAAAGTCTCCATATTTGGCTAGTCATTTTCTTATAGGAAAAGAGTTAGGACTCTGTAAATAGAGGCTCGTTCATTCTAACTTAATCC
>NW_006251391.1:0-233 GCF_000226075.1 Solanum tuberosum
GTGCTAAAATAAACTGCTAAATGTATATTCTAACTAATTCTAATCAACATGCTTTTAACACTATTCACTAAGTAACAACAAGTTAGTTACAATTATCTAACTAACTTCCACTTCACTAGACTCAATACTCCCCCTCAAGTTGAATGGTAAAAATACATTCTTCATTCCAAGCTTGGTGAGCAGATAGTAATGTTGGGTCTTTCCTAAACCTTTGGTAAGCAAATCAGCTGGCT
>NW_006251392.1:0-233 GCF_000226075.1 Solanum tuberosum
TAATATATGTTTGTTCTAAACTCTTATTTTTCTAAATCTTTTTCTAAAGGGAGCACCTTGTTAGTCAATGAGCAATTGTCTATTTTTTAATTACTTATTTTTAGTCATGGATTTATCTAATTTGATCTAAAAGAAATTACTCTTTCTTAAATCTTTTTTCATTCTAATACAATTGTAAAAAGAGCTTTGAAATAAATAATGTTTTACAACTTGGTTACTCAATTACTTAATCT
>NW_006251393.1:0-233 GCF_000226075.1 Solanum tuberosum
GAAGCTGCAAAGGAAGACTATACCTTGGAAAATATCTCCGTTGAATCAAATTATTGCAAGTTAATTCTACTCGGTATCCTTCACCTGCATAGGAGCATGACTTAATTGCATCGAAATTAAAGGCTCACATTAAGAGTAAAACACTTCCTAACCGATGTAATAAAATAGTTATCTTGGTACAAATATGAAAATGGCCTCTGTTGGAATGTATGCGTCCACTAAGTACAATGGGA
>NW_006251394.1:0-233 GCF_000226075.1 Solanum tuberosum
GGAGAAACAATAGTTCACTCTTCTCTAACCCCCAAAATTAGTAATCATCTTTCCTAAGAGCACTGTCCATTTCCCAAGGTTCATAATTCTAAATGTACGAACATCAAGAGTGTTTTCTTATCCAAGAGATTCAGAAAAAGGTAATTTATAATCATTTCATTTACTATCGATAGTCGGATTGACCAGCTTTGACTTAGCATAATCTTAGGAGGAACATATTTCTTGACTTGCTT
>NW_006251395.1:0-233 GCF_000226075.1 Solanum tuberosum
AATAAGATTTCATTTTTATTATAAGTTAAATAAATATTTTTAAGTTATGGATTAAATTAAATGATTATTACTTGTTTATATATATATAACATATCATATTTTAAGACTAATTTTATCATGTTAGGATTTATTTACTATCGCTATCGTTATCACGTGAAGTCGAAGAATCTCCTACGTACTCACACTATTCAATGTTATAATAAGGAGCCACTATAAGATGAGCTAATGTTACT
>NW_006251396.1:0-233 GCF_000226075.1 Solanum tuberosum
GTGGAAGCTTTTCTATTACCTCTACTTTCGCTCTATCGACCTCAAAACCCTTTTCAGAAATTTGATGACCCAAAACTATCCCCTCTTTCACCATGAAGTAGCACTTTTCCCAATTGAGCACAATATTGCACTCTTCACACCGTTTAAGTACTTTGGCCAAATGGTCTAAACAATGATCAAAAGAGTCATCTACCACGAAGAAATCATCCATAAATACCTCAATAGTGTCCTCC
>NW_006251397.1:0-233 GCF_000226075.1 Solanum tuberosum
AGGTTTATTAAACTCAAAACAACAAGTATCTGAATAAACATAAGTTGGAGCTAATGTGACTGTTTTAAAGCCTCTACTGAGATGAGTTGCTAGGACAATCCCCTAGCTAACTCTTAATGTCTGAAAACTGAAATAGTAACAACTGAATGAAATATATAGATCGTCCTCGAAAGATGAGGACTCACCAATAACACTAACTAAACCGATCTGAAGTTGTACTAACCGCGGCCTGA
>NW_006251398.1:0-233 GCF_000226075.1 Solanum tuberosum
CACTTCACACAAGAGGCTATGTTCATTCCCTCCATGACTACTCTTTGTTTTACAGAAAAAGAAGTGCATCTACTGTCTTCCTAGGTGTTTATGTTGATGACATCCTACTCACAGGAACAGACACTGCTGAAATTGATAAGCTTAAAAGGTTCCTTGACAGTCAGTTTAAAATCAAAGATCTTGGCAGACTACATTACTTTTTGGGCCTGGAAGTTTTGTACAAAGATGATGGG
>NW_006251399.1:0-233 GCF_000226075.1 Solanum tuberosum
TACATAGACAGCAACAAAAATGCTGGAATTTTCAGACTTCTTGTGGAACAAGGAATAATCATTCAATGAGTGAGTATACCCCTTTGAATACAAAGCCTCAGTCAGTTTGGCATACCACTGCCTACTGGCTTGTTTAAGACCATATAAGGACTTGTTTAGCTTGCATACCATCCCAGGTTTGTGTACCACTAAGCCTGGGGGAACCTCCATATATACCTCTTCATGTAAATCTC
>NW_006251400.1:0-233 GCF_000226075.1 Solanum tuberosum
CTTGAACTAAATACTTAAATCCCCTTTTGTCCAAATCGTCATCCGTGAACTTTTTCCCAAAAACCATTAAGCAACTCAAGTTGGCACTCAACTTCGACACTTGAGCACTAAGATCAACATCAACACGACGACCTTGAGCTATTTCTTTGATCGATTTGATCATAATGGCAATTTCTTCACTTCTAGTAGATTGGAATGAGTTAATCTTCATGTTACTCAACAAATGGACCGTA
>NW_006251401.1:0-233 GCF_000226075.1 Solanum tuberosum
TAGTTACTCTGAGATATCAAGTCAATTGATGGAGGAAATAGGTCAAGGATTGGTAAAATGTGGAAGGCCATTTTTGTGGGTGATTAGGGAAGAAAAAGAAGGGGGATATCCGGAGGAAAAATTGACTTGTAAAGAGGAACTAGAAAAACAAGGGAAAATCGTGCGTTGGTGCTCGCAAGTGGAAGTGTTACAACATTCGTCTTTAGGTTGTTTTTTGACTCACTGTGGATGGA
>NW_006251402.1:0-233 GCF_000226075.1 Solanum tuberosum
GAACTAATGAAATCAAGTGTGTTTCAATAATTTAATTATTTTCAACTGTAATTGTGATTTTTATTCATTTGTAGCCTTGGTTAAGTTAATTGTGCGGCCATTAATTTTCCAAGAAATTGGACCTTGTTGTATTCATTTGTCAGTGAATCAAGATAATGTTTTGAATGAATGAATTCCTTTTCGTTTTTAATAAGTAGATTGAATATCTTCCGAGTTGTTTGATAAATAGATTA
>NW_006251403.1:0-233 GCF_000226075.1 Solanum tuberosum
CAAACTTGCCGTCTTTACCAAAATAGTAGCAACCCTTGTACCCTGTGCAACATGTGGTGCATCCCGTGGGTTTAATTATAGTCGATCCTTCTGAACTGGGACATTTTGAATAAGCAATATACGGATCACAATTTCAGGGGCAAGCTTTTGGGCTTTTTGGGTCATATTGTCCTTTGCAAATGAAAGTCTCAATAGCGCTATAATAATTGCAACCTTTATAACCTGCACAACAA
>NW_006251404.1:0-233 GCF_000226075.1 Solanum tuberosum
TCTTTTAAAATTAAAACTCTACCACTATCAAACAAAACAATGATATTTCCTATTGCTAAAACTGGAGCTGTTGAACCATCCGCTTGAAAAACAATAACTTCACCTCTAATTAGCTTGCACGCTTCTTAAAACCCATGCAAAGTAGTCCAGATATGACCAACAACTCATGAGGCTATACACCATTAATTGGTAGAAAAAATCACTAAAAATGTTTCAACGACGAGTGAAAGTGA
>NW_006251405.1:0-233 GCF_000226075.1 Solanum tuberosum
TGATGATGAACCCATTACCAAGTGTGAGTAAGGCATATGCAATGATATTGGCTGATGAAAGCCAAAAAAGTACTTCAGAAATGCACACAGGTAATCATATGGGTGAGGCTACAGCTTTATACGCAGGAAGAGGTAATTTCAACTCTAGAAACACGCGTAATGATGGAAATAGGGGTGAATTAAACACTGGTAGAGGTGGTTACTATGCAAAGAAGAAAGTTAATTGGAACTTA
>NW_006251406.1:0-233 GCF_000226075.1 Solanum tuberosum
GATTATATTGTTGCCTAGAAATTGCAGATTTATTCTGCCCATTCTGAATAACTCTAGCAACAAATGTAGCTTCACTTTTACAATTAGCTCTGCAGCAATAAATATACCAAACTTTTACGAATGTGGAGTAATAGATAAGAAAGTCTAAATTTTTATTGTCAAATTAATTGTAGATCCACACAAAATAAAGATGAACTGAAGATAAACATGATCAAAATGATGACATGTAACTC
>NW_006251407.1:0-233 GCF_000226075.1 Solanum tuberosum
TTTCCAAAACATGCTTTCATATCAAACATCGTGAAAGTATATATCTTTTTTTTTATAGGAATGATGAGAGCACATATGTAAAAGACAACTAGTTCATGTACACAACTTCAGGAGACCTTTTTCTTTTTTTCTACATTTCTAGAGCACCCATTATTTGCATCGATTACTTATTACCCGTTACATCAACATGTTGGGTACTAATTTAGCGTTACTAAATTGACATCCTAGAACCA
>NW_006251408.1:0-233 GCF_000226075.1 Solanum tuberosum
TGCTACTGCTCTAACCTAAATCTGTACTGCCACATTTAATATCAATATAATAAGCTCTTTCGTACTTATAATAATTTTCTATCCCTTTTAAAATTAATCAATGTTATGCATGTCCGTATGTACACACACTTGGCATGCGACCTTTTCATCTTAACTTGTGTTTGCCAACATGCTAAATTAAAATCTAGAGGCCAACTTGAGACTCTATGTGCTAAATGCTCGTCCAAATTGTT
>NW_006251409.1:0-232 GCF_000226075.1 Solanum tuberosum
GAAGTATATTGTATATCTCTTGATAGTTAAGCATATATACAGGAATTAATTGAGGTTAATGTATGAATGATGAATCATGATTAGTAGAGATAAAGATTGGACGTAAAATTATGAAGTATGATTAGATTGCTTAGGATTGAAGCACATAGATGTGAATTGAATGAAATCAAGTATATATGATGGGTTATGACTTGTAGGGTATGATGATTAGAATTGTCTTTAGGCTAAGGCA
>NW_006251410.1:0-232 GCF_000226075.1 Solanum tuberosum
TATGATAAACTAGATTTGAGAGGTTAAGTAGGCGTTCAGACATATAAAAAAAATGTAACATTGGACAAAAAATGTTAGAAAAGGGTATTAAAAAATATGTATTGTATTTGAATATGTATTTAAATAACTTGAAAACATAGAAATTTTGAAAGTGCAAAAATGTTCACCTCTCTTTTTGCTTCTCAAAGACTCCAAGCATAGAGTTTCTCCTAGCCAAATGTTGATCTATATG
>NW_006251411.1:0-232 GCF_000226075.1 Solanum tuberosum
ATTTCACTGTAAATGTCTAGAAGGGCTTGATAAATAGGTCTCATATATGGCGATATTGAATTGATTGCATTAGCATCCCATCTAATATATCAAAATCACATGCTAATTAATAAACTTTTACACCTTGCGTGTGTATGTATAGATTTCATAATAACTAGAGGAAAACATTCAATGTCAAAAGATTATTTTACTTGTGAATTTTTTTATGTTTTACCTCTGGATTGCATCAGTG
>NW_006251412.1:0-232 GCF_000226075.1 Solanum tuberosum
CCCATTCTCAATCCCTCAAGTGACCCAGAACTTGTCTCCAATGTTCACAACGTCAAAACACACAGCGAGGCCACGCCGTCTTGATGATTGCTCAAAAACGACATCAACAACAACTTCAAACGACAACAAGTTAAGCAACGACGTCCACTTTTCACCAACGGTCTCAAACGGAGATAGACGGAAAGCAGTACACTGCGTTCCTGTCCTCGCAGTACTGTTCCAGCCGAGATTT
>NW_006251413.1:0-232 GCF_000226075.1 Solanum tuberosum
GGACCAACCAAGGGTCCTTGAGGGGGACCCAAAACAGATCCTAGAAACTACCCAAAAATGGGCCATCTACGGATGGGGCTCACACCTAGTAGGTGGACCCAGGCCCCATGGGAAGGTGTCGTGGGTAAAGACCCCAACTTAGGACTAGCATGCCACCACCCACGGATGACCAGCATGTCCCGTGGGTCCACCAATTGCCCGTGGGTCGGGGTCTCGTGGGTGAGGCAGCCTT
>NW_006251414.1:0-232 GCF_000226075.1 Solanum tuberosum
TTTAAGACCATAATTTTAAAACATATAAAATAAATATTAAATATTTTAAATAAATAACTATAGGAACAAATGGATGTCCAATTGAGCTAGTAATAAATAAAAAATTACAGAAGAAAGACGAAAGTTGAGAATATTGGGCTTTAAAATAAGGTGATAAAAAAGGTGAGGGCAATACAAATAAGGTTATTTGTTGGCTAACACAAGAATATCGTGACTTGTTTAAAAAAAAGTA
>NW_006251415.1:0-232 GCF_000226075.1 Solanum tuberosum
AAGGCTAAATTGGCCAGATGATCTGCCAATTTATTTCTTCTCTGAGGATATGCTTAATAATCATTGTTCTTCCATGCATTAGTCTCCATATTTCCTCTAAAATTGTAGCAACTCGCCAGGGAACCTTCTAGCTTTTTTCTACAATGTTTTTCATTAGAAGAGAATCGATTTCAATCATCACTCTATCCATCTGTGCTGTCTTTATGAAATTTAAGGCATGTAAAATAGCCAT
>NW_006251416.1:0-232 GCF_000226075.1 Solanum tuberosum
GATACATTTGTCCCTGAACTCTAAATGTATATATGCCGCGATTTCTCTGTGCTAAATTTTTGTCATAATTTACCCCAAGAGAAGTGAATGCAAACATATTATTGTACATTCTACTGTAGGTACGAAAATGTTTACATTCTTCGGTGTTGCCCAGAAAGAGATTGCTTAACTCTGTGGGCATTTGATGAGAAATCAATTTAATTGATCCATTATCACAACAAAAACCGGGTGA
>NW_006251417.1:0-232 GCF_000226075.1 Solanum tuberosum
CGTGCAGCGTAGCTGTTTTAGGATCATTAGGCAATAGTAGCAGAAGAATCGCAGCTATTGGAATTGCTGATCCCGTGCTTATCTGTGCGAGTATAATCCTACCAGAATTAGGCAAGTGCTTAGACAATACATCCCCCATGAATCCTCCAAACAACGAGCCAAGTGAGTCAGCAACTCGAAACAAAGTCCAGAGAAGTGCTGTTGTCTTGTGAGAGAATCCGATAAGCTCCAA
>NW_006251418.1:0-232 GCF_000226075.1 Solanum tuberosum
TTCGCGTCAATCGAATTTCTGAGTAAAAAGTTATGACAATTTTAGTAACTAATACAGTGTAGTGAAGAATTAGCCGACGGGAAAACATTAAAAAGGGTATTTTTGTATTTTTACCTCGAAGAAAACCCTAAATGAATTTATTGACTAATAAAAGTCTCAAAACTATCAGATTTTCATCTTTTAATCCATCATTATCTTCTCTCTGTAACCCTAGGGCAAAACCCTAAGGAAA
>NW_006251419.1:0-232 GCF_000226075.1 Solanum tuberosum
TAATCTTATATATATGGACTTTGCATTCTTTAAATCTATGGCCCATGCTCTGTCATACAAGGATTTAGGATCGTAATTATTCCTTTCAAAATGATGGGTATATTTCATTTTCAAAGCATAATTAATTATGAATTAAGATTTATCCATATAAGGGGGAATTGACCTATATGAAGCAGTTTCATAAGCATCTCTTTCGAGAATATTAGTAACAAAAGAAGAAGATACTTCAAAA
>NW_006251420.1:0-232 GCF_000226075.1 Solanum tuberosum
GAACCCCACCCTATCGTGGAACCACAAATACACATACATGGTCCTCTCAAGGAACCCACACACAAACTGTTGGTATATCGGCATGGTACCCGAGTCAACTAGAGTTAATATTCTTACGAGGTATGGTTTCGAGCCAACCGTTATTATTCATGTATCAGTGTGGTACCCGGGCCGACCAGCAATCACAAACAATCATACACAATCACAATCACAATGAACAATAACACTTGAA
>NW_006251421.1:0-232 GCF_000226075.1 Solanum tuberosum
TCCTTTTTCAGTTGCTTATTTTCTCCCCCTAATGTTGCGTATGTTGATTCATCAAAATGACAATCAACAAATCTTGCCGTGAATAAATCTCTAGTAATAGGCTCCAAATATTTTATAATAGAAAGAGATACATACCTAATATATATCCCAACCTTCTTTGGGAACCTATCTTTGTACGTTGTGGTGGAGCAATTGAAACATATACCGCACATCCAAATATTCTAAGATGGAA
>NW_006251422.1:0-232 GCF_000226075.1 Solanum tuberosum
CAAAGCATTTTTTTAGCATCATCATCTAACATATAACAAGCTTTTGGGTACTTTTTAGTAGTTTCATCCTGATGTAACTCTGGACGATTTTGGCATTGTCCTTTGTTTTTCCCTTGACATTCATGACGGTGTTAAAAATGTTATCAAACACATTTTTTCTATATGATCACATCAAGGTTATGCCTAATAAGATTTGTTTTTTAGTAAGGCAAGTCCCAAAATATACTTCTTT
>NW_006251423.1:0-232 GCF_000226075.1 Solanum tuberosum
TATGTCGGAATTACAGATCACCAAAAAGTCAATGGACAATAACACACGAAAATCGGCAAAATTTGAGGTTTTCTGCTTTGGGGCACATTTGACCTTTAAAATGGGAAGTTTTGTCCGTGAGGGATAACTGGCTCCATAGTAAATGTCTTAACGTACGTCCACCATAAATTTTGGCAAAAATTATATCGTAATTCCTGATCAACAAAAAGTCCATGGACTATAACACACGAAA
>NW_006251424.1:0-232 GCF_000226075.1 Solanum tuberosum
CTTGTAGTGTAAAATTAGAGAGCAAAGAATCGAACTCTCAACAACTCAGAAATAGATAAGATGTGCTCCTCCAATCATCCAATCACCAAAACAATCATATCTCACGTAAGCAATCTATGATTACACAAGGATCTCCCTTTTATAAAATTTAATACTACTTGGGCGATCTAGTATTCAAATGCAAATCTAACTACTGCACAAACCATGAACCATAAGTCATTACGACAAAAAT
>NW_006251425.1:0-232 GCF_000226075.1 Solanum tuberosum
ACGTCGGGGGAGGAGTTTGGTAATTTGTCTGAACATTAGCATAGTTGGGGGCGACGTTCCGATAGTGATGAGGTGGAGTTTGGTAAATTGGAGTGGGGGTTTGGTAAATAGTAGGGGGAGTTTGGTAAATGGGAGGAGGGGTATTTTGATAACTGGGGGGATGATTATTTTGGTAATTGCATGTGTATAATAAGTCGGGTACGAACTCTGTGAAGGTCGAGAATGACCTTGG
>NW_006251426.1:0-232 GCF_000226075.1 Solanum tuberosum
TATTGCTTCTGCATTTTCTAATTGAGATAACTGCTCCCCTCTAGGCCTGTGGAATAGCCCATCGAACCAGAAATTGGTCCCTTCTAGACCTGAAGTCTAGCTAGTATTATCTTTAGGTTCTGTTGGTATAGCTGTGTATTAGTGTTCTAAATACTGAAGCTACTCCGTATACAGCCCATCCCATCCTTTCTCTGTTTTAGACTATCAGCATACCATGAATTTTGTATTTTCC
>NW_006251427.1:0-232 GCF_000226075.1 Solanum tuberosum
TTAGAGCTAACTTCAAGGACTTTTAGGGGAACACATGGTTTGTTTCCTAAAAAGTTCAAGTCTTTGGTAGATTATGCTGCTTTTCAGCTTTGTGGATTGAGTTCAATCTATGCTTCTTTGCATTGTAATGCTCAGGAAGAGCTGTTGAAGCGATGTAACGGCAATTGGAAGCGTCTTTTGAGGTTCTTGATGGCTGTGGAACAGTCCTCTGATATGGTTGAAACTTCTGCAG
>NW_006251428.1:0-232 GCF_000226075.1 Solanum tuberosum
GACAACTGAAAATATTTTAGTTTCGACACTCTCATGCTATTTCCAGTTAATTTTATTTTTATTTTACGATTCTATCAAATCAACAGTTGTAGTATAATTTATTTTTTTTTATTTTTTTTTGAGAATATAATTTATTAAATATTTTATAAAAATACAAAAATATTTATTAATTTTTAACAAATTTTTTTTGAGAAAGAAATATTTATTAATTTTTAACAAATTAAAAAGACCA
>NW_006251429.1:0-232 GCF_000226075.1 Solanum tuberosum
GTTGTAATTAATTGCTCATATTTCTTAAGTTTTTAAAAAATAAAATTTACAGCTTAAAATCTACAAAAATAAAGTAATTATCAAGAAAGGAGAAATGGTCAAACTTGCTTCTCTGCTATGGAAAAAACAAATAATCTACTTAACCCTTTGTTATATATAATGAAATTAAAATACCCCATATTAATTGAAGTGATTCAAACATAACCCTCCTTTAATTTGTTAGGGATGTACA
>NW_006251430.1:0-232 GCF_000226075.1 Solanum tuberosum
CAAGAAAAAATACAATGGTTGAGCTTTGAACAACTATCAGTGGAGTGTAGGAGAATCTTAAACATGGACAAAACAAGCATACCAACATTAAGGATTAAAACAAGAAAGATCAAGGATCAGCAGCAATAATATGTACAAGCATAATTACAAAGGAAATACCATATATGGACCACACAGCTAAACAGGCGGGTTCCTTTGGACAAGGCCAAACACATTTTAGTTTCCTTCTTTA
>NW_006251431.1:0-232 GCF_000226075.1 Solanum tuberosum
ATGGAAGAATTTGGTCTAGAAGGGTTATATAATTGCTGGGAAAGGCATATAATAAGAGGGGTTCAACTTAGGAAAAGAAATAAGGACCACTTAAAAGTTTCCACTAAACCCGTCTAAGCTCGTCCTTGCTAACAGTGCTTTACTATTTTGGGCATAACTTTTTACTCCGAGATCGGAAAAGGGAAAACTCGGTTGAGTTGGAAAGAGGACTTAGATACCTTTAATTGGATAG
>NW_006251432.1:0-232 GCF_000226075.1 Solanum tuberosum
CTTAAGCAACCAATAACAAATTAATTGAATCCTAAAAATTTAATTCAATGGACTACGGTACATTATAAATAGGCCATCCTATTAGCACAACTTAAATCCACAAATTAAGCTTGAAAATAAAAGCAAGAGAAAAGAAAACCTTTGAACAAGCAATGGCTGCTTCTTCTCCTATTAAGTGTCGCCCCTTGGCAAATTATCACCCAACTGTTTGGGGATATCATTTCCTTTCTTA
>NW_006251433.1:0-232 GCF_000226075.1 Solanum tuberosum
GTCTTGTAGAGTCCCACAAAATTTCAATGTCTACAGTTGTATTGATTTTGCTTTTGAGTTTAGATATGACTATGAGATGTGACAATCGATTTGTTAAAGACTTATTAGAGGTTTATCAACGAATTTTATAAAGATAAGGTTTTTGTTTGAGTGACAAACAGTGATGAGTGGAATATTCTATGTTGTTATGTCGAGCTAGATTGTTCAAAATATGATAGGCAACTTATGGATG
>NW_006251434.1:0-232 GCF_000226075.1 Solanum tuberosum
CAAGAAGGCTTGATGATGCTCTATGGGCCTATCACATCGCATTCAAAATTCCCATAGGTATGTCCCCCTACCAACTAGTATATGGGAAGTCGTGCCATTTGCTGGTGGAGCTATAGCATAAGGCTATATGGGTGCTAAAGAAGTTGAATTTGGATTGGGGCGCCATATTGAGTAAAAGAGTGAATGATATGAATGAACTTGATGAGTTTCACCTAAAAGCTTATGAAAGTTC
>NW_006251435.1:0-232 GCF_000226075.1 Solanum tuberosum
GCAACAGGAAGCTCAATAATCAAAAGACAAATAACAAGGAAGAAGAAAGAAAAGAGAAAACAGTGAAAACTATTTTGCAGAGAAGGAGTTGCAGAATATTTTATGTAATACGTTCAGTGGCCTAATATAGGCTTACAAAATTCGTGGAATCATAATCCTACTAAACTACTTTCCCTAAACTCTAGGAAAACAAATTTGCACTAACTACAACTAGGAAAATATCAGGAACTAA
>NW_006251436.1:0-232 GCF_000226075.1 Solanum tuberosum
CATCTGGAGAGGTGGAAAGGTTCAAGGCCAGACTAGTTGCCAAGGGGTTTAGCCAAAGAGAGGGCCTTGACTATGGAGAAACATTTAGCCCAGTCGCAAAGATGGTTACAGTCAGATCAATTGTAGCACTTGCTGCCTCTAAAGGCTGGCACATCTTTCAAATGGATGTCCACAATGCCTTTCTCAATGGAGATCTTCTTGAAGAGGTATACATGGACATTCCTTGTGGTTT
>NW_006251437.1:0-232 GCF_000226075.1 Solanum tuberosum
TTTTTTTTTTTGGGAGTTAATTTTTTGAACTAAGGCAGAGAGTCAAAAAGGGAGAAGATTTTTTTTCTGTTGGAATTTTTAGAGCAAAAATAAACCTAATAGCTTAAGCAAAAATAACTAAGATATATACTAAAGGAAACAGAGAGTTTTCCGGAGGAGTCGTCGTCGTTTGGTGGTGAAGTCTCGTTGCTTTTCTGCTCGTTGTTGACCAGTTTGCTGCATCTCAAAAGGT
>NW_006251438.1:0-232 GCF_000226075.1 Solanum tuberosum
CTTAAAGATCAACTTTTTATCTTAGCTCTTTTCCAAGTCAAGTTTAGTAATGACCCAAAGATGAACTGGTTTTGATAATTTGTCCCTTCTAATTTTTTTTATCTAAAATGACCTCCGTAATGGGTGATGTTGATTTTTCAACCCCGTCAAATATTTTTTTTTTATAAAAACGCCTTTACTTTAGAAAATTCTAATCTTTGCCCATAAGACAATTTTCAAGATATTTTAAGAC
>NW_006251439.1:0-232 GCF_000226075.1 Solanum tuberosum
CAAAAAGTGTAGCAATGTAAAAAGAACCCACCATTACTAAAATGTCCGAACTTATCAAAGATCCACCCATTTTTCCTCCTTTCAATTTTCTCTTCAATCTAATAATGCTTATGTATGAAAAAGATTACAACTTTTGGATGAAATCAAAACAATTGCTCCTAGAAAAATATTATGGACAGATCTCGGTTTTTTTTTGTGTGTGTTTGGAGCTGAATGAGTTTCTGGTTGGAGA
>NW_006251440.1:0-232 GCF_000226075.1 Solanum tuberosum
AATATAATACATTCTCCCTTTAATTTTCATTTTAATATACTTATGATATATTTAAATGAGAACTTTAAAATGATATATGTAAAGTAGAAAGGTAGGGCTGAGCTTTTACACATTAGAATTAGAATATTTGTTCACTTTTTCCCGCATTTTACAATTTATTTATCTCTTCACCAATGATTATTTATTTATTAAAATATTAATATTACCGGTTGATGCATTTGATTCCTCAAAA
>NW_006251441.1:0-232 GCF_000226075.1 Solanum tuberosum
GACCATGGTGCAACTCCAGAACAACACAAAAATCGACATAATGCATTGGATGAGCCAACAGTGCGATTCTTTCTTATATTTCAAATGATGACTTTTGGGCTTTCTAGGTGTTAAATGACATAATTTATGAGTCTTTTCAGTTTATAGGTAACAGTCGACTATTTAATTTTTAGATATTTTACATTAATTAGATAGGAAAAAATCATATATCATATATATATATATATATATA
>NW_006251442.1:0-232 GCF_000226075.1 Solanum tuberosum
ATATATATATATATATATATATAGATATAGATATAGATATATGTTGTATATGAGTCATGTTATACTTTTGAACAACAAGCCTTTAAAGGTTAAATTGGGAGTTTGAAGTTAAATTATTAGTTAATGTATAAATATATCCTTTTTTAACGAACTAATAAAGATAAAATGTTACATAAATTAAAGCGAAATAAATACATTTTTTTTTTGAGAATATTCAAGTGATCATCATTCA
>NW_006251443.1:0-232 GCF_000226075.1 Solanum tuberosum
ATTAGATCTTGAGTTTGATCAAGGTAACAGACGGACAAGATTAAGAGAGGTTCTAAAGAGTTGAAACAAGATTGTGCCTTAGAAAATATAACATAAAAGTAATTTTGCAACGGACTAAGCAACGGATTATAACATTCGTCGCTATCAAATAAATATATTTATTTATAATAAATTTTAACGACGGATTTTTCCGTCACTAAATAATTTAATTTTATAAACATATATTTAAAAG
>NW_006251444.1:0-232 GCF_000226075.1 Solanum tuberosum
ATATAAAAGAAAAAAAACTATAATTAAAGATAGATAACAAAAAAAAAACGTTTTAAGAGAAAAAAAACAAAAAAAACAATTGAAATTAGATATAAATGACAAATTAAAGTCTATTTCTGTATAAAAAATGCATTTATTTTATAAAGTTATAACAATTAATTTTTAAAATAAATAAATAAAAAGAACAAAGAAAGGAAAAAATTAATTTAAGGAAATGATATAAATTACATTA
>NW_006251445.1:0-232 GCF_000226075.1 Solanum tuberosum
CGGTCAGCGCCAGAATAGGTTGTATGCTCTCCAGGCTAACCAGGATCACGAAGATTCTTCTGATGTAGTCACTCGTACGTTACGAGTCTTTCATTTATATGTTTATGCTTTATAAGATCAGTGGGCTACTCTTTCCTTTGTAACTCCGTATATAGAAGTAAACTTCGGTGTCAGTCTAGAAACTCTATCAGAACCTTTCTCAGTCTCTACTACAGTCGGTGACCCAGTTATA
>NW_006251446.1:0-232 GCF_000226075.1 Solanum tuberosum
CAAAGCCTTAGCATATCTAGATCATCACATTGGTTTTACTCTCAAACCCTAGTGATCAACCTTCATGACTACAAACCTTATACTCGAAGCTTTACTTCTTATTATCACCATTCATACCTAAATTATTGTATTTTAATCATATTCTTCATCACTAGGTGATTCAAGTCATAATTGATCATAAAGGTTCAATTTCATTTTTACAAGTCAAGATCAATCATATTCAATAAAGTCT
>NW_006251447.1:0-232 GCF_000226075.1 Solanum tuberosum
TTAGAGGTTGACTTGTTTGTAACCAAACTATTCTGAAGATTGGGGAATTAATGAAAATAAGGCTATTAATAGTATAATCACTATCCTAATAGCTAAAGATCCGAAATATGATAGTCTAAAGTTTGGGGAAGGCGAAAGAAAATAGGGAGAAAAATTAAAAAGGGATGCCGACACTTGCTTGTTGCTTATAAAATCTATTAGATTTAATTTTAATCCTGTAGTTTGTGAAAAA
>NW_006251448.1:0-232 GCF_000226075.1 Solanum tuberosum
TAATTCAAAAATGAATTGAGCAGATCTTCGTTATGTGCAAATTTTCAATGCAGTAATCTTTTCTCCTAAAAATAACCACCTTATTAGAGTTGTTATTAACTACATTAAAAGAAAAATGTAGTATAGAGACGGACAATTTGGAGTAGGGAAATAATAAACATCCATGTCAATAAAACATTATTTGCTTCATGAATTACGGACTAAAACAAGAGAAAACAAAATAAAAGTACAA
>NW_006251449.1:0-232 GCF_000226075.1 Solanum tuberosum
AAAGATTATAGGCTTCATATATAGAGCATTTACCGAAAACTCACTATTTTCGTAGGGGGGTACACATAGATTTTGAGAAAAATTCAAAAAAATTGAAAATACTGTTTTAATACATATTTGAATCATGTAATAAAATATGATGAAGTTCAAAGAGGTTTGGAACCTTTGTTGTCTCCGTTTCTCTAAGGAATAGCAATTTTATAGTGGTTAGTCTAATGATTTAGGGAGTATT
>NW_006251450.1:0-232 GCF_000226075.1 Solanum tuberosum
CCCCACAGTTCATTTTATATATGTATGAACTTAAAAAAGATGTCTTTCCCGTCTAACTTAACACTTCTTTTATCTCGTCTTCAATGTCACAAGTATTAAGGAAATTAATTTGGAAGAAAATATAGTAAGTTACATGGTTCAAATAGGAAATGATTTGTGGTAAAAACTTAATTGACTTTAAAGTTTTAAACATTATAAATTACTTTAAATAACGAAATACTTAAATAGATTT
>NW_006251451.1:0-232 GCF_000226075.1 Solanum tuberosum
AGTAGCACCCTTAACTAGATGATTCCTCCATAACACCTTCACTGAAGCAACTTCCTTGTTTCTCAACTTTTTGACTTGCCGATCTAAAATCTCAATCGGCACCTCTTCATAAGCAAGATTATATTTTACCTCCAAATAGATGAGGCCAAATGAAATTGGATAGAGAATATGTGAACTTTTTGCATCTCGTTGTGATTAGCCGGTTATCGAATTGAGTCTCTTGTGATGAACA
>NW_006251452.1:0-232 GCF_000226075.1 Solanum tuberosum
TTTAATATGCTCTGGTAAAGTAGTAATTTGTTCCTTGATTTGAAATTCTTCAAACTTGTTCAGAAACTGTTGAGGGAGGATTTTCTCAATTCCTCCAAATAGGTTCCACCATTCATAAAACCACCTGGGAATAGTGGTTTTAGTAATACTTGAACTATATTTTACGAACCAAGTATGCCTTGGTCTCAAGTAAATAAAGTTCATCCATGCTGCCTTATAATCGTACCAATTA
>NW_006251453.1:0-232 GCF_000226075.1 Solanum tuberosum
AAAATTTTGGGGCAAAGTTAAAAGGTCATCTAACATATTTTAAAATTTTCGCAGAAAAAATAGTTCATTAAGTTAAAGATTATAATTTATTGTCTTTTTATTAACTTGAGACGGAATGTAGATCCGTCATAAATTTTGTGATGAATTTGTGACAACATATATTCATTTATTTTTATTTGCTATAATTTTGTGACGAAAATGTTCTGTCACAAAACTTATATTAAATATTTGT
>NW_006251454.1:0-232 GCF_000226075.1 Solanum tuberosum
GTGGCGACTTCCAAATTATAATTTTTTCCAAAACTTATCCAAAATTGCAAAAGTTGCGAAATTGGTTTCGAAATCTTAGTTTTCAAGATCGGATTGTAACAGAATGACGACTCTGCTAGAGAATTCAGATAGGTTCTAACCAAAAATATTTTATTGTTTGGCTAACTGTTAACTGATGGTTGTCGGTTAGAGAAACTCCTACAACAGTAATTGCATGGTTCCTCAAGGGGTT
>NW_006251455.1:0-231 GCF_000226075.1 Solanum tuberosum
CAACTAAGACATCATAGACAAATAAATCTGGGGAATGCAGTTGTTTTGTCTGTTGAGAAGTATTGTCTTGAAAAGGAAAGACTGTTTCCAGAAATACCACATCTCTACTAATGAAGAACCGTTTATTTTCCAAGTCATACAGTTTATATCCTTTTTGAGTTGTACCATACCCCACTAAAACAGATTTTACTGCCCTTGGACTGAATTTATCATGTGTGGTGAGATTGGTGG
>NW_006251456.1:0-231 GCF_000226075.1 Solanum tuberosum
TGTTGGTCCTTTCCAACTCTCACTTCTAAATAAGGATGTTCGTATTGTTTATTTTCAACTGAATTTTGAGCTTTTTCTCATTGGTTCAGATTATTGCAGCTTTGTTTTCCTTGTAGCTGCCCATATTGCGTTGCCCACTGTGGGCTCCACTTATTTTGACTTACATGCCACCCTTTTAACTATTGAAACTTATGGAGTAATACTAGATATAGGACCCCGTGCCAGCACGGG
>NW_006251457.1:0-231 GCF_000226075.1 Solanum tuberosum
CTTACTTGGTCCTTTCTAGAGTTGGTGCAGTAGCTTACAAGTTGTTTTTACATGTTGATGTCCTTATTCATCCTGTGTTTCATGTCTCCCAGCTGAAAAAGTGTTATGAGGTGCCTACAGTCATTAATCACCCCCCCCCGTATTACATCTTTCCAGTCCTTATTGTCCCATTCCTGAGTCGGTATTGGAGAGAATGATGGTCAAGAAGGGTAATAAGGCTGTGTGTCAAGT
>NW_006251458.1:0-231 GCF_000226075.1 Solanum tuberosum
AGATTCTAGCAAATGCAATTGTCATGATACCACTAACTATCAGGTAACAAGGGAAACAACGTAATCGCAACACCATTTGTGTGATATATAGGAGAGCATAGGTGAAACGCAAAGCTGCTATAAGCATTGCACTGATATAATACTTTTTAAAGACATAAAACACCAAATCTATTTTTAAAAATAAAAACAAAAATTTAACTTGTTATAGATGAACCACTTGACCATCGATTG
>NW_006251459.1:0-231 GCF_000226075.1 Solanum tuberosum
TATTTTTGTATTATTGTTGTCTCTCCCAAAACTTGATCTATCAATTTTATTAGAAAAAATAATCCACAACGTGTGTATTCATCACTATTCACTACTCAAAATAGATTGTGGTGGCACATAAAGTGAGGAAAGTCACTTTCCAATCAATTAGGACTCCTCACTTAGATGTTGATAGTGTTCGTGCATTATGTGAACACTAATAATTAAATTCTCTCTCGAATGAAAATACAA
>NW_006251460.1:0-231 GCF_000226075.1 Solanum tuberosum
AATAAAAGTGGAAACTCCTTAGGGATGGGTAAAAAAAAGTACAAATGAAGAGAGGAACTCCTAATAATAACTAGAGCATGGAGTGGTCACTGCTAGCAGAGGTGATTTCCTATGAATAGTGATGCCATTGTCTTCGGTCATATCCAAATCCTCCGGTTTTAACCCTTCTGGTAATGAAAAATTGAACTTGTGCATAAGCCTTGCTAATGCTAGCTCATTTATCACAACAGC
>NW_006251461.1:0-231 GCF_000226075.1 Solanum tuberosum
TTTTTGAATTGAAATTGAAAATATTTTTAAAAAAATATTAATTTTTTTTGGGGGAGGTGGGGTGGGGGGGGATGAGATGGGGTAAAAAAATAAAAAAATTGAAATTAAAAATATTTTAAAAAAACAAACTTAAATTTTTGTTTTTTTTGGGGGGGGGTCGCGAGTAGGGATGGTGTGGGGTGAAAAATATAAAAATTTGAAATTCGAAATATTTTTAAAAACAAACTTTAA
>NW_006251462.1:0-231 GCF_000226075.1 Solanum tuberosum
CACAGTGAGGTCGTTGTACCACATTTTGAGTAGAATTAGGGCTTCCACTACCATGTCGAATTTGGGAAACCGATCCATACCTACAAAATAAAACACGGTTAAGATTCCCTCCCCCAAATAGGCAACAATTAGGTTTCCACACATACATCTTTCAAATGTCAAATAATATGATATATCGTTAGGTCGTGGACCTTAGACATGATTTTTGGCGATTTTACTAATGGACTTAAT
>NW_006251463.1:0-231 GCF_000226075.1 Solanum tuberosum
CAGCGTTCCGGGACGAAAATGAGTAGACGAGCAGCGACTGTTCCACCAACGACTTTGGTCTCGAGACAACTAACAAAAAAGCGAATAAAAATCGAACAAAGTTTTTCTCGTAACTTTGGATGAGAGAATCGGCTGAATTTTTATTTATTTATTTTTAGTATGAAAGTGTTTTCAAAAGAGAATCCAACTTCCTTCTTTTACTCTAAATTTTTCAACTAAAAAAAAATCCCC
>NW_006251464.1:0-231 GCF_000226075.1 Solanum tuberosum
GGTTAATGATGTTGGATCATAATGAGGCCATGTTCCTAAGGTGAGCTCTGGATTCTGACATGGCGGATAGTAGTTGATTCTCATTATGGATTCATTGTCTTTGAAATAATCTTTAAAGTGGTTCTTTTGTACGCCTAGACTCATTCCTAAGAGCTCCATGATACTAAGAGAAAGTGTGCTCATGGAATTGCAATATTCTTGATAAACATTCCTGTGTAATTAAAGGGGAAA
>NW_006251465.1:0-231 GCF_000226075.1 Solanum tuberosum
TGATTTTTGTGAGCATGTACATTATTGTCCCTTCAGCTCTTTCTTATCTTGCAAAATTTGAACATCATCATACTGTATCTGGTGAGCAAAGGGTTGAACTGCTGAATATGGTTTGCTTCTTTCTGGTAAATCTCATTTTGCTTAGGGCTCTGGTCGAATCGACTGTTGAGGGTGCTCTCTTAAGTATGGGTCCCCGTTATTTGGATGGAGAAGATTGCAAAAAGATCGAGC
>NW_006251466.1:0-231 GCF_000226075.1 Solanum tuberosum
TTCACACTGCAATACAAGCCTATCCACATGTTTTTCTCCATAACTTCCGCTGCATACAGTCTTGTACATTTGTGTTATTCTACTTTGTTATGATGTGATACACTATGCACACACGATTACGTCAATCACATAGACATTCAACAGGGAATCTCCCACTTTTATCATCAGTCCATGATTTCCTTTCTATTTGATCCGTATGTTATAATTCCTTTGCTATGTGTTGCCATGTTT
>NW_006251467.1:0-231 GCF_000226075.1 Solanum tuberosum
AGTGTATATGCACACATTTTATACACTATTATACATGGATATACAAGTCTATACATTTGTGCACAGTAAGTGTATAAGATCTCTTGTGAAAAAAAGACAATATGGGCGTAGTTTAAAAATATGGGCTCTATAGATATAGTAATTAATTAGACTGTATATTTTTGAAAATATCTTTAAATATATTTAGTATGATTTTGTCAATTTATTTATTTATTTTTATAAATTTTAAAA
>NW_006251468.1:0-231 GCF_000226075.1 Solanum tuberosum
GTTCATCATATTAGACTTACTCTTTAAGCCCTAGTGACCAACATTATCACTTCAAGCCCTACATTCAATCTTTACTCCACAATCAACATACTAGTATAGATCACAAGACACATTAGACACAAGCCTTAGTCATAGACAATTCTAGCATAATTCATCATAAAATCCCAATTTCAATCATTTATATTCATGTTCTAGCATACATGCATAAGTCTATTTCAATTCATGATTTCA
>NW_006251469.1:0-231 GCF_000226075.1 Solanum tuberosum
GTCTAGCATATCAAGCCACAAAAGACCAAACAATACCAGAATCAAATAAAGCTTGAAAACATACCGGTATCCACATAAGAAGGTCACTCTTGATCACCACTTGTTTGGAGAACTTAGAACTTATGCTTACTTGCGAGAATTGGGATCCGGGCCCCTATGATAAGTTTGCTTGGCCTCTCTCCCTCTAGCCCTACAGATTGGACAATCTCTCTTCTTGTGACCCTCATCACC
>NW_006251470.1:0-231 GCF_000226075.1 Solanum tuberosum
TTGTGACTATTGAACTGTAATTATTGAGCCTTGTGAGTTGTGCATTGTAGAACTGCTAGGTTGGGCTGATTTCTGTGAAAGTTGTAGTATGAGGAGGTTCGATTGGAATGTAAGGGGTATTCAATTTCTAGGTAGATGCCTTGTTTATTAGGTTGCACTCCTTATTTCTACACTTGTGTAGGTTCCGAGCCCGGTTTAGCGTGATCGTCCTTCTTCTCTTACCTTTTTAGG
>NW_006251471.1:0-231 GCF_000226075.1 Solanum tuberosum
CCTACATAATTTCACTAAATTTCCAGTATTTTTATATATTGTATAAAATGTGAATTGCATTGTATATACGTACTATATATATTTTTTATTAAAGAGAATCTCTAAATAGTTGCACATAATATTTTTAAAATGATTTTTTTTGCATAGTCTTTCTAACCATCGGAACCTACTATATAAATATTTCAAAAACTTATGTATTGTTGCAAGACAATTTACTTGATGATGCAAAAA
>NW_006251472.1:0-231 GCF_000226075.1 Solanum tuberosum
CGTTTTGCCTTACGGAAGAGCGTCATGTGCCACATAGTCAATCCGATGTTTCTCAATGAACTCTGGGGTAACAACCCAAGGCGCATCTGGAATAACTTCATCAACCCATCTGCATCAATGCATACACAATTAACCTAATTGAAAACGCACCATAACAAAATTGAAGATAAAGGCAGATATCAACCATTAGAAGCTACAATATTAGAACCATCATAAGCGACATTTTTTTTT
>NW_006251473.1:0-231 GCF_000226075.1 Solanum tuberosum
TTCTAAATTTAGCTCTTTCAAATACCGAGGTGTTACAGTAATTTTATGGGTTAATAATATATAATGAAGCTAATATAAAATATAACTGACCCAACTCGTTTGAATATGGATTAATTAGATAGGACGATTTACAAATATTGGCTAAAATTGCTACCAGAGACGATGGACCGATGTATAAATATTGGCTAAAATTGCCACTTCTAATTGTGAGAAAATTAGGTTTTAAAAAGT
>NW_006251474.1:0-231 GCF_000226075.1 Solanum tuberosum
AGATTTTTAAATTTTGTGTCCAGTCAAAACTAAAACAGAGAAAAAGGAATCAAAAGAGTAGTTAATAATATTACCTCTAATATTTTACAAAGTGTGAGGATATATATGCAGTGGCTAAGACTAAATTTTCACTAAGAGGTTTAAAATTTGAATAAGTAGATACAAAAATTAGTCAACGAGGAATTCGACATTTATTATATACCCAAAAATATTTAAACATATCTAAATAGT
>NW_006251475.1:0-231 GCF_000226075.1 Solanum tuberosum
CGGATCTCAGGGTAATCCTTCTCATGTTGCTAATGTAATAGACACTCATCAATCTAAGAATGAGATTCACTCGCAAGATTCCAATGGTTCACATGGATTTTCAGCAGAACAACTCCAACAGATTGCTCAGGCAGTAAGTTTGTTCACGCAAAAGAATAATTCTGCCGGTAATAGCGATGCCTATGCAAATGCAGCAGGTCTATCTCTTTTTCATAATGTTTCAATTAATTC
>NW_006251476.1:0-231 GCF_000226075.1 Solanum tuberosum
TATGTACAAAACATCATCACTGTAGTAATATACAAAAGAGACGCTATATTTAAAGGGGAAATTGATAGCAATAGTCATAAAGATTCGAAAATGAACTTACTTCACAAGATTTAACACAAAATCTCCTTGCTTTCTCGAATCAGCCCTAAAACACAACAACAAGAATTATTTTATTGAATCGACCACGCCGTAGGATGAAAACATGAAGATTATTGATCAACTTTCTTGAAT
>NW_006251477.1:0-231 GCF_000226075.1 Solanum tuberosum
AATCTGCTTCTAATTTTAGAAAACTTACCATATTTACTAATGGTTTGAATAAAATAAGGAATGATTCTTGGTGCTATATCATTTGAAAGATTATCAATAGGCTTTGATTGTGCTTCCTTTATGCTCTTAGAGAACTCTTTCAAGTCTCCATGGAGTAGCCTATACGAATTCCCACATAAGCCTTGTTGTCTCAGAAACTTCTCCAATTTTTTTGGCCTAAACCATGCCCAA
>NW_006251478.1:0-231 GCF_000226075.1 Solanum tuberosum
AAAAAAATCTGCTACCTCGAAAGAATTTAAACAACCAAAACTTGCAACCATTTGACTCTCACATGTATTCTCAACTCACAACCAAATCGAGGACATAAGCCAACACACTCACATAATATGCAAGGACTCGAGAACCACGTTGATGAAGCAATAACAACTACAAGGGAGGGACTCGACACACCACACTTCATTGCTGAAAATTAATGAATTCCTATGAATTAAAAAAAAAAA
>NW_006251479.1:0-231 GCF_000226075.1 Solanum tuberosum
CTTGCAAGAGGGACCACTATTTTTTTGTTGATTGGCAACTGATGGTTGAAAATAATTTCAAAATGGGAAAAGTAAATGGGAAGCAATCTCTTGTCACGACTCCTACATTCTTTAATTGGGTTTGTGATTTACAAGTAGGAATAAAACTCTTCCGTTGTTGTTAGTCCAAAGTCATTCTGTTTAATTGATTTGGAGACTAACTTGAAAATTTGTTGGGTTGTGATGCCTTGT
>NW_006251480.1:0-231 GCF_000226075.1 Solanum tuberosum
ACATAGCTATATCATAAATTCCACATAAGCATCATACGATAACAAGTCAACATAAGACATACATAAGTTTATACTTCAACCATTTGGTTTTCATATTCAAGTGAACTACTTCACATGCCACCTCCAAGTATACTACTGCAAGGCAAAGGTAGCATCCCAGAATACCATCCAAGCTAAGTACCTCTCTTTGGTCAGAGCCCACCTTCATAGTCAAGACCTAGGTTTTCATGT
>NW_006251481.1:0-231 GCF_000226075.1 Solanum tuberosum
GGGGATAGTTTGTGTGGAAAACCTTACTTCCACATTCACTTCATCTAATGCAACAATAAATTTGCATTCCAAATACTCCATTTTGGTCCTTCTCAACCTAAACCCTTTGGACTCCAGAGTTTGTCTCCAAACATCCAACCTTGTATTAACTCTATCTTGCGTGTCATCAATCAATGTTATGTCGTCTGCAAATAAATATTGTCACGATCCGAGCCTACACCCTGGACGTGG
>NW_006251482.1:0-231 GCF_000226075.1 Solanum tuberosum
AGTATAGGCTCCAACTTGTAAAGTTTCCCCTTCCCAAATTCTAGAGTCCCATAGTATTAGGATTCCACCTCTGGTTCCACTGGCCTCCAAACATGCATATTTAATCCATCTCCCTGCCCAAATTTGTTTGATTAATTCTTGTACATTGCCTTCTAGTTTTGTCTCCTGGAGGCAGACTATGTCTGCTTTCCAATCCTGAATCATATTTTGTACCACCATTCTCTTCCCCTG
>NW_006251483.1:0-231 GCF_000226075.1 Solanum tuberosum
TAACAGATTGGATCCTCCATTTCTCAGTTGGAAAGATAGAAGCAACAGAATAAGCTGGAGTTATCAAAAAGATGATAAGATTAGTGCTAAACAAAAATTGGAAAAATATTCACAACAGACTCACTCACAAAAGATGGACTGAATGGATCGCTGGTAGTCCAACTCGTCGTTGTGTTTCATGCTCCAAAATGCTCCAATTTTGTTTAGTTTCGCCAAAATAAAAAAAGGCAG
>NW_006251484.1:0-231 GCF_000226075.1 Solanum tuberosum
AATAATGTATTTATAACAAACCATATCAAAATATGATGAGATATAAAAGATTTGGTCGACAATAATTAAATATGACAGTGTGAAAGAGGCCCTATTAGTATTTCTACTGGATGATGATATAGTTGATTACTACACTCCAACCATACATGGTATGTTTTATTTATTAGGATTAAAATAATAATTATTTATACTATATTTTCAATCAAAAAAATATTTGTATTGATGATATAG
>NW_006251485.1:0-231 GCF_000226075.1 Solanum tuberosum
CCATTTGAAGTGATGAAGAAAGTGGGTGAAGTTGCTTACAGACTGAACTTGCCAGAAAGGTTGAAAATACATCCCACTTTCCATGTAAGTTTTCTAAAACCTTACTTTACAGATGCAAATGATCCGGACAGGAACAGATCAAAGAGGGCACCTCCATCAATACCTACACAGTTTGATGCGGATATTGAAGAGATCCTTGATCACCGGGTTGTGGGAACAAGTAAGAAGAAT
>NW_006251486.1:0-231 GCF_000226075.1 Solanum tuberosum
AGATTATGGCATTGTTTGATTGTAGTATAATAAGGGTCATTTTGATTTTCTAAATAGCTCTAATAATTTCATCATAGTTAAAACACGATTCTCTACCTACTATAACCTCTTAAATGATTGAATTCAATTGGGAGTCTTCAAGTCACTAATTCATGTTTCTTTTACATTTCACTTTTAATAAGTTTAAACATATAAAGTTTAAATCTTAAATACATAATAGCACAAGTTAAC
>NW_006251487.1:0-231 GCF_000226075.1 Solanum tuberosum
GGGCCAACTGGCTCCATAGCTAAGGTCTTAACGAACGCCCATATAAAATTTTGGCAAAAATGAGGTCGAAATTTCGGATCACCAAAATATATGGTGAACTATAACATATGAAAATAGGTAAAATAGGGGGTGTACCTTCTCCGGGGCTCGTTTTATCTTGAAAATGGCTTGTTTTGGCCTTGAGGGCCAACTGGTTCCATAGCTAAGTTCTTAACGGATATCCATGTAAAA
>NW_006251488.1:0-231 GCF_000226075.1 Solanum tuberosum
TACCATTTCCCTCAAATATAACTTAGCATAGTCTTCCCCCACATAAAAATCTTTGACGGGAATGAAACGGGCCAATTTCATCATTCTGTCTATTATGACCCAAATATAATCATATTGTCGACGAGTACGTGGCAACCGCACTATAAAATCCATATTCAAGTCTTCCCACTTCCAAGTATGTATGCTAATATTTTTGGATAAACCTCCCAGTTTCTGATGCTCAACCTTTAC
>NW_006251489.1:0-231 GCF_000226075.1 Solanum tuberosum
TCACTGTGCTTGGCATCACCTATTGCATCCCGAACCGTCTCAGAATCCACACCACAAGCAAACTGCCATCATTCTCATTATTATTATTAACCTTAAACATATCCCTGCCTCCCCCGAACTTGTTGGAAAATCCTCCTTGCACATCTTGACTTTGCAGGTGCATCTTTAGATACGCCATCTTGTAAAAAGTAGATCTGAGACCCTCTTGCACTGTGTTAGACCATTGTAAAG
>NW_006251490.1:0-231 GCF_000226075.1 Solanum tuberosum
TTTAAGCCTAATCACCCAAATTCAAGCTGACATATTTTTAGTTTTCTTTCAAGAATTATTCTTATTCCAAAAGATATGATTTTTTTTAAAATTTGTTATATACCAATTCATTAGTTCATAATCACATTGTTACTATAAATGCCCATTTATATGCGATCTCCAAACAATGTACATTTGTTGACTTTAGCCTAAAAATATTTACTTGTCATTACCAAAATTCCAGTTGACATA
>NW_006251491.1:0-231 GCF_000226075.1 Solanum tuberosum
TTTCTTTAAAACTCTACTTATACAATGTGTTGGGTTCATGAAATTCATTTGTAAGGTTTGACACAATGAAAATTTATAAGCTTCTCGAAAAAGCATATCATGCAATCTTTATATCAAGACATGGATCCCATCAATTAACTTATTATTTCACAAATATATATTAGGATCATACAATCTACCAGACATATTCATTCGTCTCAAGATCTCACATTTTAATAAATCAAAATGATA
>NW_006251492.1:0-231 GCF_000226075.1 Solanum tuberosum
CATCTCAAACAAGATGTTAAAAATTGAATCATTAAAATAAGAAATGAAATTAAGGATATGAGCAGATGAAATAAAATAACAGAGGATTAGCAAATGGATCAACACATGTAATGTTAACATGTGAGGTGGTACCATTCACTAATGAGGGAATGAGATAATAATACCAAGTTATGGTACAATTCGAAATATTCAAGGGATTTAAAAGGAGTGCACGAAATCCTTTTTTTTTTT
>NW_006251493.1:0-231 GCF_000226075.1 Solanum tuberosum
AATGGACAAGTTGACAAATCTGAGGCTATTAAATATGCCTTTAGGTAAGTTTATGAAGAGAATCGACCTGGGGGTTTTCCACGAGTTACAAAGGCTTGAAATGTTACATCTACCCATAAGACGTAGAGATGTTGCAGGAAGAGTTCTATTTCTTGAGCTACTTCATCCATTGACAAGACGTAGAGATGTTGTTGAAGCAACTTCTTTTGATGAGATATCACATCTACCCAA
>NW_006251494.1:0-231 GCF_000226075.1 Solanum tuberosum
TCTTCAACATCCACGACATCCACATTCTCCTTTATCTCCTTATTATGCGCATGAGGCTTCTCATTCACATGAAAATTCTCAACAAGTACCTCATTTTCAGTATGTGCTACTCTTCCACAACCTTTACCTCTAGCTCTTCCTCTACTTCTGCCTCAACCGCGACCTCTCACTGTAGATTCATCAGCTGGAGCATTAATAGGAGCTACGGGCCTAACACCGTTATACCTAGTA
>NW_006251495.1:0-231 GCF_000226075.1 Solanum tuberosum
TATGTTATAGTGATAAATTATTAAACTACACTTTTAAAGAGCATGTAAATATTTGATGCAATAGTTCAAAATGGAATAGCGGAAGTAAATTAGTACACGAAATAATTGGATACAAGACGAAATTGTTAATTTAAACAATTTTTAGATACACATAAAAAAATAAGGGTAAAAAATGCTCATTTTGGACTCCATAAAACATTAATAGAACATTTATGAGAGTAACGTAATAGT
>NW_006251496.1:0-231 GCF_000226075.1 Solanum tuberosum
TGTTGTGATATGAAGATACTTTAAATCAGTTGAAGAAAAGTAGTAAGACTAGTTAAGGGTAAATAAGTCATTGTATGAAGTTAGTTATAACAACTTCTAAATAGTTAGTTACACAAGTTAGTTACAAAGTAGGAATGAAGAGTCTATAAATATCAACTCTTCCATCTGTATTCAGTAGTCTTTGAGCTCAATCAATAAAAGCTTTCTTCTTCTTTCTCTGCATTTACCTTC
>NW_006251497.1:0-231 GCF_000226075.1 Solanum tuberosum
CAAGTCAAAGTTTAGGAGTCATTTGACCATAGATAATACAAGTAGTTTTTTGGGTGAGATTTGGTTATAAAATTTGTCAAAGTATTGGCCATTATATTTAGCCAGAATCACAAGATCCCAAAATCTAGGTTCTTTTATAATTTTAAAACCTACTCCAAATTTTTATATTTTATAAAATAAAAGGGCTCATTAATTATGAATCCAACTATAATTCTATATATCCAATTCCTC
>NW_006251498.1:0-231 GCF_000226075.1 Solanum tuberosum
TGATGGGCCCAGTTCTCCCGACATTTTTCCTTTCCTAAATAATGATGGTTCGGGTTGTTACACTTTAAAACTCAATTCCTTGCTCGGGTGATGACTCTGCATCTCCAACTACAAACACTGACCAAGGTAGTCTTTTCACCATGGAGTACGTCCAACACAAACGTACAATTGCCAACAATCTTGCTATGGCCCTTCAACCTTTCACTAATTCAGAATTGGTGAGTTATATAT
>NW_006251499.1:0-231 GCF_000226075.1 Solanum tuberosum
TATGTATTTATTTTTTTACACATTGCAAGTGTTTTCCTCTGTCGAATGTAATGGACTGAACATGTCCAAACATGAGCAGGCTATTAGAGGCAAGAAGCACTGTGGAGAAGAGTTTCCCTCAGTTTTCCTTGTACATGCTATATTTGTGTCTTATCTAGAGATAGATTTACCACTATGGATAAGGAGAGAATAGACTGTGAACAAATGATAAGAAAGGTTGTCAGATGATAT
>NW_006251500.1:0-231 GCF_000226075.1 Solanum tuberosum
CTACATAGATAGTAGTATTGACTACCTGTCGATATATTATTCTCTTGTAATAATTGTAATTATCCTTGAGTTAAAAATATAATTACTCTATGATCCATCCTATGATATCTTGACATTTGAAATTTAAACCTACAATTATCCTCACATGCATCATATTTTCAACAATCAAACTCTTACCCTAGCTGGGTGTGGCCTAATGGTCAATGAAGTGGTTGAAAATTCTAACATCTC
>NW_006251501.1:0-231 GCF_000226075.1 Solanum tuberosum
TACTCCAATGTCCAACTCATGGACTCCCGAACAACGTATTGTTACAACATTTTTATCGGAGTCTAGATTCACTCAACAAGGGTGTGGCTGATCAACTAGTAAAAGGAGGAATTATGCAACAACCTTTTGAAATTGCATCTACTCTCCTTGATGGAATGACGAAGATAAACCATTCTTGGTACACTAGGTGAGATCAAGTGTAACGACCCGAACTGGATTTTTGCTCCTTGG
>NW_006251502.1:0-231 GCF_000226075.1 Solanum tuberosum
AAGAAAAATGTTGATCTGGTTAAAAGAGTAAAGAGAGACTGATTCTCCCAGGTGCAGATTGAATATAGATAAAAATCTTAGCTTCTCCAGAACAGTTTCATTGAACATTTTAATCACAATATATGTGTCGTAGTATTCTTTCTTAAGAAAAAGTTGGCCCGAGTAAAACTTAAAGAGTACTTCATAAAAAAAAACAAATTAAAGAGCTCGTCATGCACTGGAATGTTGCAA
>NW_006251503.1:0-231 GCF_000226075.1 Solanum tuberosum
CATACCATTTCATACATAGTTCATAAGTCATCATATCATCATAACATAAGAGGACGTTATCACAACCCCTCTTAGAGTCCATATGTGCAATGTATGCGTGCAGTGCCATACCCCCACTCACACTAAGTAACACCCTTTAAGAAGTCATAATTAAAGTCTATGTTCTTACCATAATTCATATTTATATCATTTATGTAAGCTTTGCATTAACCGACTTAGACCATGTGAGCT
>NW_006251504.1:0-231 GCF_000226075.1 Solanum tuberosum
ACGTCTAGGCCCTAGGCTTGGGTCGTGACAAAAAGCTACCATTCCAGCATCCAGATGTCCCCTTATAAGGAATTGTATGGGCGTAAATATAGATATCCGTTTGGTTGTTCTGAAATAGGTGAAGAAGCCTTGATAGGGCCAGATTTGGTTCATAATGTTATAGAAAAAGTTCAGCTCATTAGATAAAGAGTAAAGATAGCCAGAGTCGCTAGAAGTCATATGCAGATGTGA
>NW_006251505.1:0-231 GCF_000226075.1 Solanum tuberosum
TATTCTAGTAGGTAGTTAGGATATTGGGTGCTATTTATTATATTGTTTTTGCTTATTAGTGGTAAAAATACATTGGTTAAAAAATGAATTTTAAATTAAATTTTATCTTTTGTCATTGTAATATTTTATTTTATTTTAAAAATAACCTACTTCCGGGAACTAATAATTCATATTAAGTGTAATAAGCAATTACATTTTCCTTTTCTTTTGCTTTTTCAATAAAATTTTGAG
>NW_006251506.1:0-231 GCF_000226075.1 Solanum tuberosum
ACAATTTTCTCTCGCTTTATACAAACACAAACACAATATATACATTTGTGTTTGTATAAAGTGAGAGACGCGAGGGAGAGTGCCGAGCGAAAATTCGGAGGAGAGAGGCGAATGATAAAGTGTTTGCTACGGATGAGAATTAAATAAAATTGTGGTTATAACATTTTTTTTAATTAATAATTTGCTATTTATATAATTTTCCTTCAATTATATGATGTGATGAGGAGAAGT
>NW_006251507.1:0-231 GCF_000226075.1 Solanum tuberosum
ATGTGAGGGAGAGTTAACAGTAGTACCTCAAAGCTGTAGAAATATCTTTTTGGTTTCACACCTGATATTAGGTATCTGAATTCACACGGATAAAATATTTCCTACCAAAGGCATGTAACTTAAACTCGAAATAGTTGGTTAAAGAAGAAGACTAATTATCATTCTACCACAACTTTCAGTGATAATGCCTCCCTATTTACTAGTACCTTTTAAGACCTAAACATGTTTTTC
>NW_006251508.1:0-231 GCF_000226075.1 Solanum tuberosum
TGAAGTACAACCCTCAAGTGACCCTTGTGCTCTTCCTTACCGCGAGAATAGATCAAGATGTCATCTATACACAACACCACAAAAGAATCAAGGTAGGGTTTGAAAACCCTATTCATCAAATCCATAAAGAGAGCCGGAGCATTAGTCAACCCGAAAGACATCACCACAAACTCATAGTGCCCATACCCAGTACATAAGGCCGTCTTGAGAATATCACACTCCCTCACCTTC
>NW_006251509.1:0-231 GCF_000226075.1 Solanum tuberosum
ACCCCTGCATCTTCTTCACGCGAGAAACGATACAACAACAACACATACCAAACTCGACCTCACCCCATACTTTCTTTCGTCTTCTTCACGCTTAAAATCACCGGAAATCGCGGAGAACCCAGAGACGTGATCATCTGTGAAAACCCATAACCCTAGAGTCCTAATCCATCACCATCGTTGTCCCCTTTTTCCCCATTTTTTAGGGATTCTCAAATCCTTCCACTGATTTCG
>NW_006251510.1:0-231 GCF_000226075.1 Solanum tuberosum
TATATATATATATGATCTGGTTATTATGAATTACTACTCTTAAGAAATAATGTGTTGATGTTCTAATTAACTACGCTTTCATGATGAAAATCTTAATAACATGCATTTTCAAACAATAGGAAAGCAACATATATATTATAGCACGTATGCACTGTTAATACATATACTAGTTTCATGCGCTTTGTGCATGTAACCTATAAACTTTACTGCTGGAGAGAAGTATGTATTTTA
>NW_006251511.1:0-231 GCF_000226075.1 Solanum tuberosum
GTAACAATGAAGGTCGGGTATAATCCTTAGTTCAGGTGTCTAAATGAAAAAAAATGGGGCAAGTACGAGGGAGGTGCCTATGTATTAAGCCAAAAAGGGGGATATTTTGTTGCTCTTTATTTAAGGGGCCGGTATTTTTATGTGTGTACAAGTGCTTGCATAAGTGAATTCAAGATTTATAGTTAATGCCGTTTAGATGGTTACCTGAAGAGTTCCGAGGCAAAAGAGAGT
>NW_006251512.1:0-231 GCF_000226075.1 Solanum tuberosum
AATATTAGTACATTTAGGTTGTGAAATGTACCTTGAGGGTTTTTAATAAGGACTGGTGATTTTCTTTTAAACTCCAAAAGAGTAGATTGATACCAAAATGACAAGCTTGTGGGTAAAGAAAGTCTCAGTGAGTGTACTAGGGTGAAAGCAATTGAAAATTCAGTAAGAAAAGTGCGTATAAAATTGGGTTAGTCACTTGAATTTGATTGGTATACCTAAGGTTAAGGTGTC
>NW_006251513.1:0-231 GCF_000226075.1 Solanum tuberosum
ACTATGAAATAAGGTGACTTGGTCAAATGGTCCACAATCACCCAAACAAAATCATACTTACCCAAGGTCAAGGGGTAATCTGGTCACAAAGTTCATAATATGTGTTTCCACTTCCACTCGGGAATGGTCATCCTTTGCATGATACCACCCAGTCTTTGATTTTTATACCTCACTATTGACAATTCAAACACTTGGCTGCAAATTCCATAATGTCTCTCTACATACCCTGCA
>NW_006251514.1:0-231 GCF_000226075.1 Solanum tuberosum
AACCACAAAATCTATCTAGCTTTTGTGGTCATCATGATACATATAACTCAAAGGGGCATTGTGAGATAAAGAATCAAACAAGGTACACCTTTTTTCCCCGTAAATTTATATCAGTAGACAGTGTCTTGTAATGATTTATTAAAAATATAAATAAAAAAATCACGGATAAGTACAAACAAAGAGGTTGGGCCTTACTTAACCAGATCTTAATGAAATATCGAACAAGGTACA
>NW_006251515.1:0-230 GCF_000226075.1 Solanum tuberosum
TCCCACAAAATTTCAATGTATACAATGATGCATGCAATTTTTTCTCCTCGTATATTTGAGAAGTATTGAAAACACTTCTGAATTTGGCACAAATTATTAGTTTCGGCCCCAAACTATTGGCAACCTTAAAAGCACTCTTCTATTTGACTAACTAAATTTAGATACGTCCCTAATTTGCCACATGACTCAAAAAATGTCACAACCCAGACCGTCATGATTGGCACCCACAC
>NW_006251516.1:0-230 GCF_000226075.1 Solanum tuberosum
CCACCTATATATGTATATTATACGTATAATATATCATACGAAGAATATATATACATATGAATATGATTAATTAAAGAGGATACATATATTTACCTTGTTAGTTCACTAAGCTCTCTTTGGTGCATTTTTTGCAAAATGTGGAAATCCAATTTTGCAAATTTCAAAAGCAAATCATTATGCGATTCAATATTTTCGTAAATACGTATGTATTTACGAGCTACCACTCTTGG
>NW_006251517.1:0-230 GCF_000226075.1 Solanum tuberosum
TCAGCTTCCCAAGTAGCTTCCTCAACAAATTGATTACTCCATAAGACCTTGACTGATGCAACCTCGTTCGTTCTCAACTTGTGAACATGACGATCGAGAATTTGAATAGGTATCTCCTAATAAGATAGGTTGTCCTTAACAGTAATATTCTTAGTAGGTATAATAAGTGAAGGATCGCCCATTCACTTTTTCAACATAGAAATATGGAAACCGGATGGACTGCAACTAAC
>NW_006251518.1:0-230 GCF_000226075.1 Solanum tuberosum
TTTGACATATAAAAAGTGCTAAGCTAAGTTTGCGACTCAAGAGTTAAGAAGAAATGCACAATACATCTGTTGAGAAATATTGTTTGTACTTTTAGTTCAAATTGTGTATCTGATTACTCTGATGGCCCAATATTTTATATTTCTAGGAGCTCACTTATAGATGCTCCTAGAAAATGTTATTTGGGGGTGATGCAAAGGAGAAGCATATTGTAAGCACGGACCCGACATAA
>NW_006251519.1:0-230 GCF_000226075.1 Solanum tuberosum
GACTCTCACCTTACGTTTTAACTTCATTAGGCTACTAAACTACACGTTAGGCTCTAGCCTAAGTCTTTAGATATACGGGATGTTACATCTATTTTGAGTTATAAATCTTGGGAATATTTTAAAGACAATACTTTAGTTTTAAACTTAGTTTTTGAGGAAAGTTTAAAGAGACATATTAAGTAGAGTTTAAGGGAACTAATTATTCCCAAATGTATCATTTTTACATGGAG
>NW_006251520.1:0-230 GCF_000226075.1 Solanum tuberosum
CCTTAGGAATAGGTTGAGGCTTGAGCATCTCCACCATCAACTAGTAGGTTGAGGGTTTGAGTCATGTTGGAGGGACTAGTTGAAGGTTTGAGTCATGTTGGAGGGACTAGTTGAAGGTTCGAGTCATGTTGGAGGGTAAGTAACAACTGAAGGAGGTTCATATGAATCCCTTAAGGCCTACCTGGCTCCACCCTTAGCTTAAGCTTTTATGGACAATTATTCAAATTCAT
>NW_006251521.1:0-230 GCF_000226075.1 Solanum tuberosum
AATGGGTGGTACTTGACCAACGGGTGGTACAATGGATGGTACTTGACCAACAATGGGTGGTATTAGCTGGCTAACAATGCCTGGTAATACTTCGTTAAGAATGGGTGGTAATAATCTTCCAACAATGGGTGGTAATAGTTGGTTAAGAAGGGATGGTAATAGTTGGTTAAGAAGGGGTGCCAATTGGCCAACACTGGGTGGTACAATGGGTGGTACTTGTCCAACAATGG
>NW_006251522.1:0-230 GCF_000226075.1 Solanum tuberosum
GGCATCTAAAACAGTTGAAAACGTAAAATGATTAGGATGAGAACTCGAGTTCAATATCAACTTAAACAATTTCAAAGCCTTCATAACTCTCCATATTACACATACCCTCTTATCATTGCTATCCAAGAAACCACATCTTTCTCACTCATCTCATCAAAAAACGAATCGACCTTCATTAAGCTTCTTGTTCTCAATATACTCATTGATCAAAGTACTCCAAGTAAAAAAAA
>NW_006251523.1:0-230 GCF_000226075.1 Solanum tuberosum
AACGAATTGCAGACATGCAGGAAGAGCTTCAACAGACTAAAGATCTGGCCAAACTGGCTATTGCATCAAATGAACCCCTCCTTGAAACTAGAAGACCTCCTCCTCCTTTTTCATCACTAAGTTCCCCATTACCCAATTATTTCCCTACTCATACCACAGGACCCATCAATTCCACCCCTAATCCTCATACCATCGACTTAACTGTATCCAACGCTCCTTACGCCAGCACT
>NW_006251524.1:0-230 GCF_000226075.1 Solanum tuberosum
TCCCACAAAATTTCAATGTATACAATGATGCATGCAAATTTTTTTCCTCGTATATTTGAGAAGTATTGAAAACACTTCTGAATTTGGCACAAATTATTAGTTTCGGCCCCGAACCGTTGGCAGCCTTTAAAGCACTCTTCTACTTGACTAACTAAATTTAGATACGTCCCTAATTTGCCACATGACTCAAAAAGTGTCACAACCCAGACCGTCATGATTGGCACCCACAC
>NW_006251525.1:0-230 GCF_000226075.1 Solanum tuberosum
TTCCATTTTGTTGTGGAGTGTAAACACAAGTAGTTTGGTGAATTATCCCTTTGGAAAGAAAAAAATCAGAATGCAATTTTCCAGCCCCTAATTCAAAAGCATTGTCTGTTCTGATTATTTTGATTTGGGAGTTAAACTGTCTTTTAACCATGGAAATGAAAGATTTAAGAATAGAAAAAGCATTGGATTTAGAACTAAGTAGATGAGTCCATGTTGCTCTACTAAAATCA
>NW_006251526.1:0-230 GCF_000226075.1 Solanum tuberosum
AACATCTCCAGTAGTTAATCAAACCTAATTAACTATGCACTGCTCTGTCACCAAATACCCATTGAACACTTGTTCCATGGCTTATCTCAGTTCTCTTCTAATAGAAGAGGAAGTGTAAAGTTCGTAGGTTGTTATTCTCGTGCTCTTCCAATCACATGAGATGTAGAAACCCATTACGTTTAATCAACATATGGTTTACGTTCAATGTGTTTTATGCCTTTCTTAACGGA
>NW_006251527.1:0-230 GCF_000226075.1 Solanum tuberosum
TAATTATCGTTTAATTATTTGAGGTTCTTAATTTAAACAAGATAAAATATTTATTAAGACATAAGTTAATTAATAATTATACATAAATATAAAGTTAACTAATTTAGAGGAAGTACATACATTTTTGTGCTAAACACAATTGTATGCTTATATATATGTATCAAAACTAACAAAATTATTTAGAGAATAGATTATAAATATTTTTGGATTTTTCAAAAATAAAGATTTCA
>NW_006251528.1:0-230 GCF_000226075.1 Solanum tuberosum
CAAGAGCTTGCATCACTTAGTCAACCGGACCAAAGGGTCAAATTCTAGGTGTCATCACACAGGGTTCAAAGTAAGCTCATCACACAAGACAAATTGCACCAATATCAAAGGAGACTCATTCGAGCTAGTGTCCAATGTTCATCACAAGAGATTTCATTCGATAACTGGCCAGTCACAATGAGATGCAAAATATCCACATATTGTCTATGAAACTTCATTTGGCCTCATTG
>NW_006251529.1:0-230 GCF_000226075.1 Solanum tuberosum
CTGTACGGCCTCCCGGTAAGATTGTTGTTGCTACTCCACTGCTGGCAGATGCCAATGCTGTCATACCTCTTGATCTGATATGTGCCAGCAATGCCCGATATAGATATGTTTTTCCAGTTCCATCCGGTCCATCTACAAAGAATAATCATGGTGTTCCAGAGTCGGTCCTTTGCAAGATAGTCTTGAATGCTTGCGTTTGTTGTTCATTCAACTTTGATTGTGCCTCCATA
>NW_006251530.1:0-230 GCF_000226075.1 Solanum tuberosum
TTGCATTTCAGCATATTTGCATGTTCTTGGAACTCAGCTTAGTTAGATATCATCTTCTAGTACTTATTGGTAGGGATTGCAGTTCCTTCCCTCCATACTCAGCTAAGTTTAGACTTTATTCGAGGATGAATCTTCCCATGGGGAAGATATTGTAACACCTCAGAACTTAACAAACCTGAACAATAGCAATGTTGGTGAACCACGGCAGGGTTCACGGACCGTGAAAGGAA
>NW_006251531.1:0-230 GCF_000226075.1 Solanum tuberosum
AAAATATTATTATCTTATTTAATGGTTCAATTGAATGAAAAGAGAATTGAACTTCTTTAAACTAGTTTACTTAATATAAGTAATTTACTTCTTTCAAATTCTCACTTACCTGACATAACTTAAGATCATTAGAGATTATTTTTACAATATTTGAGTATTATTGTTATATGATGAGTAATTTAATAAAGACTATACCGTGTTATAATGAGTGATACACTATTATTGTTTTT
>NW_006251532.1:0-230 GCF_000226075.1 Solanum tuberosum
TAAACTATTTTACGAGTTCTAGTTTGACCCATCATAACTTTTTTAATTAATGTATGCGAGTTTGATTTCGCATAAAGTTTAAATATATTAAAAAATAAGTTTAAAATTAATTATTCAAAATATAATTTCATTTTTTATTTGAAGGGGTTGGTTATGTTGAGCCTAAGTAGGTGATTATCAGTGACTAACTCAAAATTTTGTTCAAATTTTATAATGAATCACAATAATAG
>NW_006251533.1:0-230 GCF_000226075.1 Solanum tuberosum
GTTTGAATCTTGCTTACTAATTGTTCACATTACTTTCGTAATTTGATTCATAAATCCCCCCTCCCCCCCACTCCCTTTAATTATTTGTCTTGGAAGTACGTTGACTAAACGAATATAATCGTAAACTGAACTTAAGTCTAGACCATATTCCTCGTGGAATCAACCTCCAAGTTGGGTTATTTACTTGATAACCTATCGCTTACGCTTCTTTAGGGAGGTGTAATTTGAGC
>NW_006251534.1:0-230 GCF_000226075.1 Solanum tuberosum
TCAAAACCCCACAAAAACTCTGTCAACTTGCTAATTCCGGACGACAAATCAAAGGTAATTTTTCGTATTCCTTACACTCCTTACTTCATTGATTACTTAACTACTCTAGCATGACTTTATACGATTGATTAGAAATGGTTTTTGGGGGTCATTTTTGAAAATGTACATACGTTGCTTGATTTGTTAGAACAACGTAGCATGGTTACTTCCTTTACGTCCCCAACGTTCCC
>NW_006251535.1:0-230 GCF_000226075.1 Solanum tuberosum
TGATATTCTAGTCTATAGCCAAAGCTGGAATGCTCACTTGTCTCACTTAAGGGAAACTTTCAGGATACTGAGATCCCATGTGTTGTTTGTGAAGAAGAGCAAATGTGCCTTTGGTGCTCAGCAGATTGACTACCTCAGCCACATTATTTCTAAATCAGGAGTAGCTATGGATACCCATAAGGTGGAAGCAGTGCTGAATTGGCCTCAACCAATTACTCTTAAGGCCTTGA
>NW_006251536.1:0-230 GCF_000226075.1 Solanum tuberosum
TGATGATTTAATATAAAATAAAAACTTAAGAGGGTTAATATTATAGGATAAAAATCTAAAATCGAATCATTTGTAAAATATTAAGGGTCATTTGTAAAAGGATTCACCGAACATCTTCATTCTCCAACAATGATCCTCGTCCTCAAATTGTGGTTTGTGCCTTTAAATTGCTATTGTAGACTTTGTCCTCCCCTCTCCCCTATTAAGCTGTAATTATGTCGTAGATTCTG
>NW_006251537.1:0-230 GCF_000226075.1 Solanum tuberosum
AAAAGAAGAATCTAAGATGTAAACCTTGTAGTTTTCTAAGTTTGGTTTGTCTCAAAATAATGTAGTTTGTATTTAGCTAAATGTATTAATGGAAGAGTGACTGTATTGTAAAATCAAATGCTTACACCCTCACTAGGGGTCTAAGATTGTCCAATCGTCCCATCAAAAATGGATAATTTTGAACTTCGAATGTTCTCTATTACATACATTAAGAACAACATGTCCAACAA
>NW_006251538.1:0-230 GCF_000226075.1 Solanum tuberosum
TTTCCAGCTTCAATTCACCCCTTGATGCAACTGTTAAGCTTAGAGCTAATGAGGGTACACTTTTATCAGATCCTAGCTCTTACAGAAAGTTAATTGGGAAGCTCAATTTTCTCACCAATACTAGGTTAGATATTGCATATGGGGTCCAACATCTTAGCCAGTTCATGCAGAATCCTAGAGAACCTCACATGCAAGCTGCTTACCACATGCTCAGGTACCTTAAGAAAGAT
>NW_006251539.1:0-230 GCF_000226075.1 Solanum tuberosum
GAGCTTGTACTGAGCTGAAAAATCCAGTGGTATTTTCTTTATTTTATAGTTTTTATGTGACTGATTTTAATTCCTCATAGAAGGTATTTCCTGACAATGGAATTTCCAGATCAATGGAAAACAGTGTGGTGTCTCTCCAAGTCAAGACAATGATACTCTGTTTTTGGGTAACATATGCAAGACCTGGACAAAAGAAGCTGTAAGTAGGCTAGGCATATCATATTGTCAAC
>NW_006251540.1:0-230 GCF_000226075.1 Solanum tuberosum
AAACGATCCCCGGAGCAGGTAAAACCCTCATTTTGCCGATTTCCGTTTCCTGTAGTTCACCATCTTTTTTGGTGATCCAAAATTACGACCTCATTTTTGTTGAAATGTTACGTCGATGTCCGTTAAGACCTTAGATATGGAGCATGTAAACCCTAACGGCCAAAACCTCCCATTTTCTAGGTGAAATGAGCCCGGAGCAGGTAAACCCCCTATTTTGTCAATTTTCGTGT
>NW_006251541.1:0-230 GCF_000226075.1 Solanum tuberosum
AGAGAGTAAGTCTCGAATGTAGCTAGCTTGAGAGAGATGCATACCAGATCCCACGCGAGCAACTTCAATACCCAAGAAAAATGAGAGATCACCAAGGTCTTTTAGAGAGAACTGAAGATCAAGGGATTTGGTGAATGAGGAGATATAAGAGGGATCACTACCCGTTATGATGATGTCATCCACATAAACCAAGAGGTAGGTAGTAGAGGAGGGAGTATGACGGACAAACA
>NW_006251542.1:0-230 GCF_000226075.1 Solanum tuberosum
CTTTCACAAAACAAACTAAAGGATATTTGAAGGAAGTGCTTCACAAAAACAAACTTGAACCAATGTACATATAAACGAAATGAGAGATATCTGACGGTATAAAAATAAATGTTTCTGGTTAAAAGAATCAACTTCACCAAAATAAAAATTGGACAAATCCCAACAGCCTTAGTATATTAAGGACAAAGTATTGAAAGCTCTAACCTGTTTTGACTACTGATTCAAGTTGC
>NW_006251543.1:0-230 GCF_000226075.1 Solanum tuberosum
AAAGATATCAATTGTGATTAGATAATGTAAACAGAGTATTTCGCACCAAAATCATTTAAATTATATAAGTCAAAATCAAATTTCTAATTTGTATTAACAAAGACAATATGAAATATATTTGAATAGGAATGTTTTAATGAATTAAAACAATGAGAAATTAAACTTTCCACGAGCATTAATATTACTCAAATCTAAAAGTTTAACTTTAAGATTTTAAGTTTTGTGCACTA
>NW_006251544.1:0-230 GCF_000226075.1 Solanum tuberosum
AAAAATTAAAATACAAATGATTTAATTAAGGAGCATAAAAATAAAATATAATAAAAAAATGAACAGGTGAAGTAAGTATAATTAAAGCAAACTAAGGAGTCTTTTGGTAGAAAGAGTGATAATGCAGGGATTATTAACAATGCAGGGACTAGCAATACAGGGATTAGCAATGCAGGGATTATTTTTTATCAAGGGTTTGGTTCATTATTTCCAACCTAATCTTGTGTGTG
>NW_006251545.1:0-230 GCF_000226075.1 Solanum tuberosum
TCTAAAGAAGACAATTAGTCATCTGGAAATTTGCTTGAATGACCAAGGATACCTAAGGTTAGGCTATAATTATGGCTTTTACTGTACAGTGAATTGGTTGAATTCAAACAATAGGTGTTTTTATTTTGCTCTTCATTTCAGAATTATATTGTTTTAAGTAGTATGTAACCAATGTAGTGAAGGTAACACTGATAGGATAGGTTAATTTACTATTTCAAAGAAAATATTAA
>NW_006251546.1:0-230 GCF_000226075.1 Solanum tuberosum
ACTGGCTGATGATACAGTGCTAGATGCTCTATTCAGTAGGACCGCCAAGGAGGGTCCTGCACCAACACATGCCAAAGGCAAGCAGCACCGTTCTCATCGCATGGAGGAAGAGAAAGCTTACAAGAGACAGCGTCGGCAGGAGAAGGAGGCTAGGAGGGCTTAAATTGTAGATGAAGAGTTGCGCCAGCAGAGGGTGCGTGAGAGAGTTGCAGGGGCATCGAGCTCTGCCC
>NW_006251547.1:0-230 GCF_000226075.1 Solanum tuberosum
CGAAGGGTTGTGAATTTTTCGAAAGGGTTGTGACTTTTGTAAAGGGATGTGCCTTTTCTGATGAGTTGTGCCTCTTTCAAAGGGTTGTGACTTTTTCGATAAACAATGACTTTTTCGAAAGGTCTTGAATTTTCGGATAAGGCACAATTAAAACCTATTCATACTACTATTTGGTAGATATAAATAGAAGGGTTTCCTCACACTTTTACACTACAATTTCTTTAAGTTCT
>NW_006251548.1:0-230 GCF_000226075.1 Solanum tuberosum
TGTGTGTGTGTGTGAATAATTACATTAATATAATATATATGTCAATAATCACATCTCAAGAAAAAATAATGATCTTATTTCTTTTAAATAAAGGGAAATGAGCTTGATATATTTTAATTTTGTAATTTAGAGTTGAAAAAAGTTGTATATCTTGATTTTGTGATTTAGAGTTGTAAACAAATAGTCATTTTGATCTAATGGACTGAAAAAAATTAATTCTAATTTTTTTT
>NW_006251549.1:0-230 GCF_000226075.1 Solanum tuberosum
CTACTTGTGCACACCCAAAGTTGGAGGACGTAAATATGAAATGAAGCCAAGTTAAATGGCACATTCGTGTATTATATCCAAAATAAAATCACGTTATGCAAAATTTGGAATTTCCCCGTTATGGCCTAAAATTTGGCATGAAAAGCCCATATTATAATTTTTTGGTATCTAATAGCTCAAATACATTTTTTGAGAAACTTGCTGAAATTCCACTAGTTTAGAAGTTAATT
>NW_006251550.1:0-230 GCF_000226075.1 Solanum tuberosum
GGAAAACCCAATCATCAATTTCAAACTCTAAGTCCCTCTTCCTCACATTTGCATAGGACTTCTGATGACTCCGAGCTGTTTTTAGTCAATCCCTGAAGAGCAGAACTTTTTCCATAGATTTATGAACCGAATCTGGCCCAATCAATACTGCTTTACCTACTTCAAACCAACCAACCGGAGATCTGCATCTACGACCATACAATGCCTCATAAGGGGCCATTTGAATACTG
>NW_006251551.1:0-230 GCF_000226075.1 Solanum tuberosum
TTGAGTGTACTTGAAGCATGTCATTCATCACCAGTTGAAGGGCATCATAGTGGTATTCGGATTGCGCGTAAGATTTTGCAGTGTGGATACTATTGGCCTACCATCCACCAAGATGCTCATAATTTCGCCAAGTTTTGTGATCGTTGCCAAAGAGAAGGAAGGATTTCAAAGAGGCAAGAACTCCCTATGAATCATATACTGGGGATAGAATTGTTTGATGTATGGGGCAT
>NW_006251552.1:0-230 GCF_000226075.1 Solanum tuberosum
ACCATGGATAAGTTGTGTAATCTTCAATGACACAAATTTTCTTTCAATCTCATTGCATCATATCATAGAATCTCCTTTTGGTCTCTTCAATGTGAATTCCTAATAACCCCAATACCTTAAAAAATCTCTCTTTCAAGAAAATTTGGCAACTAGAAATGACCTATAATCTCTCTTTCGAGCAAACCACAAGAATCAAAACTAAATTTTAAGAATCAAGTTGTTTAACCACT
>NW_006251553.1:0-230 GCF_000226075.1 Solanum tuberosum
TTCCAAAGACTCCTTTTGAACTGTGGACCAGTAGGAAACCTTGTTTAAGGCACCTGCATGTTTGGGGTTACCCGACAGAAGTTTGAGTTTATAACCCACAAGAAAAGAAAGTGGATTCAAGAACAATCAATGGTTTCTTCATTGGTTATCCAGTAAAATCAAAAGGGTATATATTTTATTGTCCTAATCACAGCACAAGAATAGTTGAAACTGGAAATGCTAGGTTCATT
>NW_006251554.1:0-230 GCF_000226075.1 Solanum tuberosum
CTTAATATTTTCTTTGAAATAGTAAATTAACCTATCCAATCAGTGTTACCTTCACTACATTGGTTACATACTACTCAAAACAATATAATTCTGAAATGAAGAGCAAAATAAAAACACCTATTGTTTGAATTCAACCAATTCACCGTACAGTAAAAGCCATAATTATAGCCTAACCTTAGGTATCCTTGGTCATCCAAGCAAATTTCCAGATGACTAATTGTCTTCTTTAG
>NW_006251555.1:0-230 GCF_000226075.1 Solanum tuberosum
TTAAAATGACTTAAGTTTATTTTTTATGATCAGCAAATGTAACTTGAGTTCATTAGCATACCCGTTGTGGAAGAAGAAATAACATTTTCTTGTTATTCTAGAGAAGTTGAAAGATCTCGGAAGATCGATGTATTTGTCAATCGATGTATGGAGATTAAAAAATTAAAAAATTATTTCTAATTCAACTACAAACGACCCTATGGGTCTTTTTGAAAAGTCACATGGTAATT
>NW_006251556.1:0-230 GCF_000226075.1 Solanum tuberosum
ATCAGAGACGGTTACTATCAGTAACTAAATTTCATAATGTAGATGCAATTTTCATGGTCATTATTAAGATGAAAATATTGATGTTAGTTTCCCCCCTATGCTTTTCTAGCAGGAATCTTAAGTTGTAATTATAGTGTTTGACAAAGTTGCAGGCATTATTTTTCCTTTTGATGCAAAGGGAATCTAATCAGAAATGCTGAAAGATTTGTATCCTTTTCCACCAATCAAAC
>NW_006251557.1:0-230 GCF_000226075.1 Solanum tuberosum
CCCCTTAGCGTCATTGTTTCACTATCATTACCTGCTCCCCAAAGACAGATTTAGGATTTAAACTCTAAAAAAAATTGTTTAAATGTCGCTCACCAACCATGTGTGTAAATAATTGTATATATTTAATGTATAATTATGTCTATCGACTAAAAATATAAACAATGAATTTGACCGAGTTTTTGATAAAGATCCCTAAAAACTCTATGGGTTGAATATGTAGTTCAATATCA
>NW_006251558.1:0-230 GCF_000226075.1 Solanum tuberosum
GAAAATTGTACATGACTCCTTATCTGTAAGCAGAAACCAGAACACAGTTTGAACCAAAGGAAAACAAGAATGACCAAATTGTCCTGTGATGAAACAGCCATGTCGACCATGAGACCTACAGAAAACGCCCAAATTCAGTTAAAACACACCAATTATCATGCATCAGAAAACGAAGCTCAAATAACCAACAGGCAAGATTCAACAAAGAAAGAAACCTCCAGATGAAAGTA
>NW_006251559.1:0-230 GCF_000226075.1 Solanum tuberosum
TTTTAGTCCCTTAAACAAGGAATTTAAGAACCTGGTTTTTTAATGCATTAGGTAGGATATCATAAAATAATAATAGCAGCGAAAATTTATCTTATTAATAAATAAGATTTAGGTAGATACCCTATACATATAATGGATTTCCCTCTAATAATTGTAATTAAAATGTTCAACACTGTTTTACATTAAAGTCATAGTTCATTAGTTCCACCATAGAAGAGAAAAGTTAAGAA
>NW_006251560.1:0-230 GCF_000226075.1 Solanum tuberosum
GTGAATTATGCGGACAACTTTAAGGGGCCGTAGATGATTTAAGCCTTAAAAATTTGTTAATGTGTATTAGTAACTACATGTTTTTGTTTAATTTTTCAGCAATTTATGTTGACGAAGATGATATCACAACATATACCATCAAGGCCATAAATGATCCAAGGACACTCAATAAAACACTTTACCTTAGGCCTCCTAAAAACATACTTTCTCAAAGAGAAGTGGTTCAAATA
>NW_006251561.1:0-230 GCF_000226075.1 Solanum tuberosum
TGTTCATTCAAATTTACAAAGGCTTCAACTCCTCTATCATGATCATCAGGTGTATTCATTAAGATAAACAAGTTGCTAAATGAACCACTTTCTTGGCTTGCTCTACTAGGTTTCCCAAATCCAAAATCTATTTTTTCGAATTCGAATGCTAATATACTAGTAATAGTATAAACATCACAATTCCTTTGATGGAATGGCAATTTCCCTGTTCTATATGCCTCCAACATCAC
>NW_006251562.1:0-230 GCF_000226075.1 Solanum tuberosum
AAGATAAGAATGCAAGTAATAGTAGCACTGATTATTTATCTGATTTGAAATAATGCACTTCCATAATTTAGTCTATTCTTAGATTAGATTAATGTTGTGGCATGAGTGGCATCTAAAGAGTCTCTGCACAAAAGGACCCAATGTATTTGAAGTGTTCATAAAATTCAAAAGCAGGGTGGGGCCCAACTATATGTATATTTTATTTTAAAAGAAAAATCATGCTAATTACT
>NW_006251563.1:0-230 GCF_000226075.1 Solanum tuberosum
TGTTTAAACTAGTTATAATGAATTCGTATGTAATTATAAAGTGATTAGCATCCCTCTGTTTCAACTCTTAATACGGCTAATCATGATTTGTTTTGTTAGTTTATCAAGTTAAGATTATTAAGATAATATATAGGTATCATGTTTAAGGCATTAATTTAATTTTAGATAATTATGTATTCTCTTTAATGCTATATGGTAATCTATGGGAGACTTAAGCAAATCATTTAGTG
>NW_006251564.1:0-230 GCF_000226075.1 Solanum tuberosum
TAAGCAAATTAAAATAAAATTCAAAACTTGAATGAAATTTTCTCGAACCTTTTTTGTGTGAACAACTGGAACAGGTGATAATGATTGTTGACAATCATCGAATGAGTTATCAGGAACCTATTGCAAAAGAGGAAAACTATTATAATTAAGAGATACTAAGCAATCATCTAAAAAAGTACTTTTTTGTGAACAAAACAATTATTTCACCTGCTTTGATTTTAAATTTGCAT
>NW_006251565.1:0-230 GCF_000226075.1 Solanum tuberosum
ATCATTCAATGCCTACAAATATATTTAAATGCTAAGGTATAAGAATAAACAAACAACAAACTCCAATGCAGACAAGACTCTCCATTAACCATGAAAAGTCAAACGCATTTGGACGATCCCACAATCAAAGAGAAAAGAAAAAAAATAAAAATAAAAAATAAAAATCGATATGAACATAATCATAATATTGACGCAATAGTATGAGCAAATATTAAATAGAAATTCACAAA
>NW_006251566.1:0-230 GCF_000226075.1 Solanum tuberosum
AACGACCGGACGTGCTGCAACCTAGGGATCACCAGGCTAGCCTTATCGGAATAGGAATGCCCGATGTTCTTGCGAAATAGTGATAAGGAGTTGCGGAAAAGTCCTCGAAAAATGGAAGGTAATGATTCTACTACGGTGCCACAAATTCGCAAGCGGTATCTGTTGGAATTGGAGCGAATCGAAATGCAATTTACGTTCTCTATTTCCGGGCGGGGGGTGAAGGCCATAAG
>NW_006251567.1:0-230 GCF_000226075.1 Solanum tuberosum
GTTCATTTATCCTATCTGAATAGATGCTCGTAATATTCCAAGACATAAGCATTACGCAGTGCTACCATTTATTTTTTTGAACATCTTCTGCTGCTTGACCTTCATAAATCTTTTATTGTCAAAAAGAAATTTGCAACCTAGAAAAGTCCGTGTTCTTAACCTTTCTGAATTTCTTTCATCTGTATATAAACAAGTAAAGAAGGAACGTGGGGAGGTAGTTAAGGTATTCA
>NW_006251568.1:0-230 GCF_000226075.1 Solanum tuberosum
AAATAGACAGTAGTCCTATTTAATTACAATCAATTTGGACCCCAACAGCTCAAATACATAACTTTTCTCAATGATTCTTCAGATTGCTCTGCCTTTTCATTCTTCGCAATTAATGAAGAAGAAAGTTTCTTGGCTTGAGCATAAGATCTCATGTTATTCTTTGTGTGTTGAGCCAAAGACTTCAATGGGTAATTCCATCTACACAATCCAACTTGATCTTTTAAGGCTTC
>NW_006251569.1:0-230 GCF_000226075.1 Solanum tuberosum
TATGAGACATATATGTTGTTAATTACTAGATCAACTTTATCGATATCACTCGTAAAAGATGATCCATCACAGTTGTTTATCATCACAACGAACAGTAAATGCATGTGTGACGTACGAAATATACGCACGAAATGCGCATCTGACTCACAAAATGCACGCATTATGCACGAAATGCACGCTTGACGCACGATATTCACGTGCATTAGTTTTATTAATTTGGTAGTTGGTTA
>NW_006251570.1:0-230 GCF_000226075.1 Solanum tuberosum
AACATTTGTTGCACATTTAAACACCACAACTTCAATTACAACACAAAATGACGAGATGTTTGATCCCATTGAGCTCTTCATTTCAACACAATGAAAAACGAGATTCATAATGAAAGATTCCAACTGATTGAGCTCTTCATTTCAGCACAAACTGACTAAATATTTTAGCTCCAGTCAAAGACAAAAAATTGCAGAAATAATTGATGATTTCAGCACATTGAGCAAACCAA
>NW_006251571.1:0-230 GCF_000226075.1 Solanum tuberosum
CTCCCCCCCCCCCAATTCACCCGCGCACTGCCTCGCTAAGTGTTATTACCTCGAAGCCCAAATACACTAAATCTTCTGCTGCTAACTTCACTCACACAAGATCATAGCCTAATCTCCTATAACATAATAATTCCCCGAGCACCAGACTCCTAATCTTACCACTCCTTACCTTACACACTCTCATTATACAACATGTGAAAGAATAGCCCCAACTTAGCAAACCAATATAA
>NW_006251572.1:0-230 GCF_000226075.1 Solanum tuberosum
TTTTGTCATTCTAAAATTGAGAGGAGAGACTTGGTCCTTACGAGTGTACCATGCCCTATTGATCTTGGTCATGAAATCAAGGAGTTGAGACTCTACTTCATAGGTTTGTTGCATTATAATACCGGGAACAAGTTGATTAGCAACTCCTTTGTTCACCAAGTGGAGGCTCCTATAGAAGTATTGCAGCAATACATTATTGGGAAATCCATGAGTTGGGCATTACAACACCA
>NW_006251573.1:0-229 GCF_000226075.1 Solanum tuberosum
TCTAACTTATGACTTTTGGCTTATTTTTGTTATTTTGCCTTTAAAATAAGTGTTTATAAGCATTTTTTAACTTTACCCAAACATTTCAAAACTGCTTAAAACACCTAAAATAAGTCATTCCAAATGGACACTAATATTGAAACTCGTGGTGATATTCAAATCCATAAACAAAATTAATTGGGCTAAGGCTTTCTAACGTAGTCCAGAAATAGCTATACTTTCTTTTCAG
>NW_006251574.1:0-229 GCF_000226075.1 Solanum tuberosum
ATTGATGAACCAAATCCGATGATTGACATGGAAAAGACGGTACTTATCTTGGAGAGTAATCCAGCTGCAACGACTACTCATCATCATCAATCATCGTCACATAGTAATATTGATTACTTCGATCAATTTGTTGACAATACTTCATTTTGGCTTTATCTACTTAATGATGCCAATCGTATTATTTTATGAAATCAAGATTATACTAATAGATAATTATGGTCTAATCTTC
>NW_006251575.1:0-229 GCF_000226075.1 Solanum tuberosum
GTCAAAGACTAAAGGAAATCAAATAAAACATAAGAAGATTAAAGCGTTAAAAATAAATGGCACTTTTTTTAAAAAAAAAATACATGTAATTGAGAATATTAGCTTTAACAATAGGAAATAGTTATTTAATCAATTTAAATTCTTCTCAAAACCACCGTCGAATAGTATCGCGCCAATAAATCAAAAAGAGTTTGATTAGTTAGGATAAAAATACATTGATTGATGTATA
>NW_006251576.1:0-229 GCF_000226075.1 Solanum tuberosum
CTCCCCACAAGCAAGACTGCAGCCACTGGTGTCTCCCCGGTGTCCCTGATTCATGGAACGAGCTTCTCTATGCAATCCTCCTCAAACAGGAGTTAGCTCAGGAAAAAATCTCCAAATCCACGTCTCAATCTGCGGAATGACAGCAGAGAGGTCATCTCAACTATGTCAACATGTTTCCTCCAACATTCAAGTGTTGCACCATCCCGGTACCCTTGCAGCTCACGACCAT
>NW_006251577.1:0-229 GCF_000226075.1 Solanum tuberosum
ATGATATAGTACTACTATTAATACTCAAAATCTTCTCTTATTCCAACATTACCATCCTTCTCTTGGTTTCCTTTTGCTCTGCACACCTTTCCTCGAATTTCCTTTTACTTGATTCAAAATTCCTCTTCTTCAAGCTTTTCATCTCATTTCTTGTCTCCTTCTTATGCTAATGTAGGTTAAATTTGGTAAGCAATTGATTATTTTTCTTAAGAATTCTTTTTCCTTTTCA
>NW_006251578.1:0-229 GCF_000226075.1 Solanum tuberosum
ACTAACGGAGTTCTTGTGACCTGAAAATTCAAGATCTTGGGAATACAAATTCTACTCTAAGTCATCAAATATAGGAGAAATTTCTCATTTGTCCTAATACAACGTTATCATCATGTCCCTTTATGCCAAAAAAAGATAACTCGAATCCATCTGTATTTTGTCATGGCTTTGAAATTCATCCCTATGTGGTACAAAATGGTGTGAATTCACAAGAACTGTCTTTCCACAC
>NW_006251579.1:0-229 GCF_000226075.1 Solanum tuberosum
TTGAATACTGTTAAACATTGAATGAATAGTGTTTTCTGGATGCTTGTTCTTGATTTTTGGTTCCTTTGTTCTCTCCCATCTTCTTTGTTCTTGAAGTTTGAGCCTCGACTATAATTATTTTATTGGTATTGGATTGTATTTGCTGTTTGTGTTTGTTGGATTCTCCTGTATTGCTATTTGGATATTTAAGTTAGAAAATATAACTCAAACAATTAGAAAGGAGGAAATA
>NW_006251580.1:0-229 GCF_000226075.1 Solanum tuberosum
GGATAACTATCCTTTTGCAATGGAATCCTGTGATCAAAAGTGGACCTGGAAGGAGGGAGTTGTTTTGGATCACCAAATAACAGGTGGAACTCCTCAGTCAATGCTATAATTCCAGGGTGTATTTCTCTTGTTGTTTCTACTGTTGAGTTTTCTGTGGGCAAGACTCTAATCATGAACAATTGTCCACCATTTTGAGTCATTTTATCCAACCCCTTGGCATTAACCATCC
>NW_006251581.1:0-229 GCF_000226075.1 Solanum tuberosum
ACTTACCTGTCAATTCTTTGCCTGAGTTTCAACAAGAGCTTCTCATTATCCTCATCTGCAACTTTGACAAGCCTTTCAAGCAACTTGTTTCTTTCTTGAAAACCAATATCATGTATATCAATTTCAGCAGATGCACCTTGTGATCCCAACAAGAGACCTTTTCTCAAACGATCAAACGTTGGAAGTTTTTCAAGAGCTGCCCATTTAAGAGCCTCTTCATCATCTTCGT
>NW_006251582.1:0-229 GCF_000226075.1 Solanum tuberosum
TACATGACTGCTTCCTTTTTGACAAGGACATGCCTTTTGTCTCTAGCATTTTTAATTACAAGCAGTTTCTTGGGTATATCTTTTGATTTATTAGCTCCAATTCCTTGGATTAACAAGAAGCTTCGAAAATTTCGTAAAAATGACATGCTTCAGCTGGTACCAGAAATGAGTGAGGACTATCCATTGGAAAATCAAGACATTGATAGTTTGGAGAGGCCTCTGATTCATG
>NW_006251583.1:0-229 GCF_000226075.1 Solanum tuberosum
AGTAGACAAGTAAAGATAGACGAAAGAAGGATAAAAAAAAGTCAAATTATGAGAAAAATTCATGAACCATCATTGATTATAGTTAGTTGACATTTAAGACGAATGAGAACCAATTCTTCCAAACCATAAACCATCAATTGTCCCACCTCCCCACTCTTCTATCTAGAAGCGTGGAATTTGAATTTGATTAAATCTCAGTAATTTTAATTTTAATTTATATTTCTATAAA
>NW_006251584.1:0-229 GCF_000226075.1 Solanum tuberosum
AAAAAAAAGAGTTGAGGTTGTTATGATCATAGTCGAGTTGGTAGTTAATATATTTTCAATCGTCAATTCTTGAATATTGGGTTGTTATAATCTCTTATTTTAAATTTGTTACTATCTTCAATTATTGATTTTTGATTGCTATAGTATCTTGTTTTAAGGTTCTTCTTATCCTCAATTCATGAATCTTGATTACTGTAATCTCAATCTTATATTAAATAGCCCATAGCCT
>NW_006251585.1:0-229 GCF_000226075.1 Solanum tuberosum
TGTCCAGTAGAAAGAGACCTTTAGCTTGTCTAGGGAGGTTGGAATAGAGTTGAGTGATGAGCATCGGGTGAGAAGAAGAAGCCAATTTTGCTAAACAATCTGCAACTTGATTTTCCTCTCTGAAATAATGTTTAATTTGCATTTGCACTCTAATTTTTTTGATGACGTTGATGTAGTCAATGACTTGTTTCAACTTCATATTTGTAACTATATCGTTGGCGAGCATATT
>NW_006251586.1:0-229 GCF_000226075.1 Solanum tuberosum
AAAAAAAATCTTGCTTCTGTTTGGGTCAACATAACACGTGAGATATTAACATTATAAAACAGATAAATTTATGTTTTTTTATTAATAAACATGTTTATGGTGGGCATTATATATCCTTTTTATAAATCATTTGGAACCGCTAACATAGACAAATTGTCATGTTGTTTATTTAGATTCTAGATGGCCGATCATTGTTGATTTTCATTACTATGCAAATACCAATATTAAA
>NW_006251587.1:0-229 GCF_000226075.1 Solanum tuberosum
TTTCATTTCTTACCCTGATCATGTATGTTTCACTAGTTTGTGTCCTAGTAGTCAGCAATTGATCAATAATGTTTCACATGATATTGAACCTTCTTCTTATGAAGAGGTAATTTTGAATCCTGCCTGGCAAGTGGCAATGACACAGGAATTTGATGCTTTGTATGCAAATGACACTTGGGAACTAGTTGGTTTGCCTAAAGGGAAGAATGTTATTGGGTGTAGATGGGTG
>NW_006251588.1:0-229 GCF_000226075.1 Solanum tuberosum
ACGTTTACCTCCATCATAAACTGTATACAAATATTCCGTTGATGGGACAACCTATATTTTAAAAATAATTTTTAGAGGTAGTACACCAACTTTTATACAATGTATAAAAAATGATTTATCACAAACAGATTACATACCATCATTCCCTGTGATTCCTTCATTTTCTCCCTCATTAGGTGTTCATATTTTGTGCTGAGTGTTGTGCCTGTTGCAATTGCTTCATTTCTGT
>NW_006251589.1:0-229 GCF_000226075.1 Solanum tuberosum
TTCCATTGAATTACATGGTATCAGAGCCTATTGGCTCGTGTCGTTTTGGCTGTGTTACGGAAGAGTTTGGATTTCTAATCCACTGATTTAGAGTGGTCAGTCTGCGTCACTGCCACCACAGAAGGAGGTGGAGTATATTTTCCAGCAAAACCAGTCTTCTCTATCATCTGGGTGTGAAGCCAGTGGCAGTCACACACTGCTCATACAGTTCGCCTATTCATCACACACC
>NW_006251590.1:0-229 GCF_000226075.1 Solanum tuberosum
GCACTGATATGTATATCAGTGTATACATGATGTATTTTAGCCTGTTTTCAGCCTTTCTTTTCCAGCCCTGTATTCGAACTATTTGATCGCCATCCCTCGCTTCACACATCAGTCCATCAGGACTCAGATTTAAATAAGACTTGAGGAAATGCAATTAGGCCTCAATGGCCCATTTCGAACGAAAGAGAAAGAGGGGGCAATGGAGTTCGAGGAATTCACTCGAGATCAC
>NW_006251591.1:0-229 GCF_000226075.1 Solanum tuberosum
GTATTAATTATCATAACAAACTTCTAGTTTCAATTTTTATTTTAGTTCTTGGAATATTTGACCACTATATTTAATATTTATCGAAATTATTACTTCATCTGTCTCATTTTATGTGAGGTTGTTTAACTCGACACCGAGTTTAAGTAAGAAAGATTTTTAAAATTTTTGGTCTAAAAATGAATGATAATAAATTATTTCATTAAGGGTAAAATGAACATTTTAAAGTTAA
>NW_006251592.1:0-229 GCF_000226075.1 Solanum tuberosum
AAAAGTTTACTTGTTGGGTATCATGTTGTATGGCACTCACCCTTTGCTACTAAATTTGTGTAGGTTAAGAGACAAAATCTTTGTAATACTCTCGGTTGTCTTCCCTTCTGAGGCATCCTGTGGAGATTTGTGAGGTAGATGTTTTCTATCTTAGCGGACCTCTTAATCATATTTATGATATTGTTCTACTTTAGAGACAACATCATTTGAGAGTTATGTTTTTGTTTCA
>NW_006251593.1:0-229 GCF_000226075.1 Solanum tuberosum
AAAGATAAAAGAGGGTAAAAATTAGTGTCGGATAGTAATATCTCAAGCTTATAACTTTAAATGACAAAGAGGACCAGTCACTTGCAACTTAACAAGCAGCAAATAATCAACAGTAACCATAAGTTGAGCAAAATGCAAGCAAATGATTAGAAAATTAAAGCAAGCCATGGTGATCAAATTCTTCAACTTAGATTACTGTTTCCGACTAACTTTTTTTTTTCTTTTTTAG
>NW_006251594.1:0-229 GCF_000226075.1 Solanum tuberosum
TGATTTTACCATCGATCATGAATAACGTCATAATTTGTTTTCAACCAAATATAATTCATATATCTTTTTATCTTCAGTTTGGATTGCTTGTAGTTATAAAAGCACACCGTAAATTATATGGATTGAAATAATGATTTTATAATGTACGAGTCAAAATTTCTATTAAACACATATCACACATTCAAGAAAACATAACACTAATTTATCGATTTTTACTTAAATCTAAATT
>NW_006251595.1:0-229 GCF_000226075.1 Solanum tuberosum
GTTGAGCATTTGAGGATTGTGTTGTAAATTCTCAAGGATCGTAAGTTGTATGCTAAGTTTAACAAATGTGAGTTTTGGTTGAGGTCCATTGTGTTCCTTAGACATATTGTCTATGATGAAGGTATTCAAGTTGATTCTAAGAAAAGTGAGGCAGTTAAGAATTGGCCTAGACTTTTGTCCCATTCATATATACGGAGTTTCTTGGGTTTGGCCGGTTATTATAGAAGGT
>NW_006251596.1:0-229 GCF_000226075.1 Solanum tuberosum
CACCCGAGCATACTCCTCAACACTCAACCTACCTTGATGAAGGTTAACAAACTCAAGTACCTTAGTCTCTTTCACCTCTAGAGGGAAAAACCTATTAGTGAACCCATTCTTAAATCATTCCCATTCCATGGGGTCCGCTTCTACCAGCCTCACTCCTTTCCATTGACTAAACCACATTAGAGCAACATTCTTTAATTGGTAAGCGGCCAATTCCGCCTTCTCTACCGGT
>NW_006251597.1:0-229 GCF_000226075.1 Solanum tuberosum
CTTATGTAATTAATATAATGCTCCATAAAGAATCCAAAAACTTGATAAAATGTGATTTTGAGCTAAATTCTTATCTGTTTTCGAAATGGGTTTCACCAATAGTTTCCAAATGACTTGGATACTATAATTAGTAATGATTTTCGGGTTCAAACCTCATTTTCGGAATCGGATTTTTGAGTTGATTTGACCCAGCTTTCAAAGTATATGATATGAGTGTTGTTATTTCCAT
>NW_006251598.1:0-229 GCF_000226075.1 Solanum tuberosum
AGAAGCTTAAAACATGAGATAAACTGAATGATAGGGAATACCCAAAACTGGTCTGGATATATAAATATTGAATAAGATTTAATGATGCTGGACTATAAATAAAAAAACTAAAGTTGAATCTAAAGCCTCTAACTGACTAGAGATGTTGGGACAAACCCCCAGCTAACTCTAGCAAAACTAAAACTGAAATGAAAGACTAAAATACGCAAACATGTCTATTGTCCTCAAA
>NW_006251599.1:0-229 GCF_000226075.1 Solanum tuberosum
TTTTAACTTGTATGTATAAGATTTTATTTATTTATACATCGAATACAACCTATATTTAGTATCTTTCTTCTTTCTGCCAAATCTTCCTCGACTTTCTCCTCTCTCTAAATATAACATGTGTACGTATATCATATCTCCTCTCTATCTCTCAAATTTTGCTAACGTTTCTTTTCGCTCTTTCCTAATCCCGGCACTTCTCTCCTCTCTTTAATTATAGCTATGAACCGTA
>NW_006251600.1:0-229 GCF_000226075.1 Solanum tuberosum
AGTAGAGAATTCAATTACGAAGTAAATAAGTGTTCTAATCTTTTGTAGGAGTAAAAACCTACGCAACATAAAAGAAATCAATAAATTTCAGTGATCAATTTCAAATGGGGGGATTTAATAACCAATTGTTAACAAGGAACAATTAACCCGGGAATTAAACTATTAGAGAGAGGACCATATAATGTGGTCAATCGAATGCTAATTTCACTTAATGGGTAATTACTAATTG
>NW_006251601.1:0-229 GCF_000226075.1 Solanum tuberosum
GTCTTGTTATTGGTAATCCTAATTCACGTCCTCAAAATCAACAAGGTTATGTGCCTAATTCGACGGCATATGAAACTATGGTATGTGCCACCTCATTAGCTTAAATTTCTAAATTTGTCTTTATTGATTTTAGTGTGTCATTTATTTTGTTTAGTGTTGTTGCTGCTAAGTTTTTCATTGTTCTTTGTTCACTGCTAAGTGTTGAGAAAAATGCTAAGGTAATATATAT
>NW_006251602.1:0-229 GCF_000226075.1 Solanum tuberosum
AGTAGCGCTTTTACCTGTTAAGACTTGTTCCTTGGGGAATGTTTTCAGTTTGTTGTAAAACAGTTTTATTAAAAGTTTTGTTTCCTTAGAGTTGAGGTTTTATCAAACATTTTGTAATAAATAATTTATTTTCTACATGTCTCAATTCAAATTGGATGGTAAGGTTCTCCTATCTTGATGTTAGAGTAGGTTCCCGCACGACTTGGTGGGTTCGGTGTGACATAACAGA
>NW_006251603.1:0-229 GCF_000226075.1 Solanum tuberosum
CCTACTAAGTACTCCTTTGAAACTACTTTAGTCATGCATTGCATCATTAGACCTCATTATAAGCAACAAATATGGAAATAGTCATGTAGATTACTTGAATTTATAAGGAAAGTCATGCATAAAAACTATCCATTCAATACACATGCATGCATTCAAATGTCATCATAATATAAAGGAACCATTCCATAACATCCTACTAAGTCTACTTGTACAATGAGGAAGTGAAGTC
>NW_006251604.1:0-229 GCF_000226075.1 Solanum tuberosum
CTTGTTGCCAAAGGTTTCACTCAACGGCCTGGAATCGATTATGTTGATACTTTCAGTCCGGTTGTCAAACCAACAACCATTCGAACAGTACTTGCCATTGCCACACAAAACAAGTGGCCACTCCATCAACTAGACATAAACAATGCTTTTCTACAAGGTACACTGACTGAGGAAGTCTTTATGAAACAACCGAAAGGTTTTGAGAATCCTGATTACCCAAACTATGTAT
>NW_006251605.1:0-229 GCF_000226075.1 Solanum tuberosum
CCCCGCCTCAACTCACGATTGAGTATCCATCTCAAACCCAACATTCGTTCATTGGATAGGTCATAGATTCAAAGATGAGAATAACCTTTTAACTAAGAATCCCCATATTGTGAGAAAGTCTTTTAAAAACATGTCATTATCATTCATTAGAGTAAAATTGAGAATAACCTTTCAATAGATATTTCATCATTAGCATAATCATAGAACTTCATTCATTAGTCATTCATGA
>NW_006251606.1:0-229 GCF_000226075.1 Solanum tuberosum
AAAAAAAAAATTAATCTAGCTAATCGTTTTATATAGATCAATAACAAGCACAACGTAACGGAATTTTTGTCGGTTCGTAAATACAATACCTATTTTGGCTACAAAATTTACTAAGACGGTTAGCAGGGGAGAACGCGACCAACAACACATCCACATCACAGGAAATTGCAATCTCTTTCGCCTTCTTTAGTAAACTACTACGTCGCTTCGAAAATGTGACTTGACGCTT
>NW_006251607.1:0-229 GCF_000226075.1 Solanum tuberosum
TTAAAAAGCTCGTTAGTTAATTTAATTAATTTGTCTTTTTTAATTTTTAACCGAATTTACAAATTAATTTGAAATGGCTAAATTAAAATTCCTATGGTCATCTCTCCAATTGCAAATCTAACTCATCTTTTGGCTTCTAACTTGAACCAATTTTAAGATCTAACATCAACTCTTTTCCCACAAATTTTCAGCCAAGTTTGGGCCATTTCCTCTCAAATTCCAAACCGGC
>NW_006251608.1:0-229 GCF_000226075.1 Solanum tuberosum
ATGATTTATCCACTCCAATAGTGAAAATCCAATAACTTAGTGAGCTATCAATTACCAAACATACCTGCAATACTATAAATTTCTTGATGGTGGGATCAAAACCTAAGGAACAACAAGTCAATGAACTTGTTATAATTTTTTCCATCGATGGATTAGGAAGAAAGACATGTTCTCTTGTAAATGGATTACAAATAGCAACATCTCCTCGATTGTTCCACATACAAACTAC
>NW_006251609.1:0-229 GCF_000226075.1 Solanum tuberosum
CTTTCTACCGCACCTTAGTTCTTGGCTTGCTTTGGATGGATGCAAAACTTTGTCAACTCACTATTGAAATACATATTACAGAATCTTGTAATCTATGTCTTCTACCTTTTGCACATCAATCGAGGCACAACTCAGGCCGATCTCTACTTTCCGTCTCACTTATCCATTCTTTGGAAATTGAAATTTAAAAATCAAAGGAGAAACAAGTTTCTCTATTTCACTACTAGGC
>NW_006251610.1:0-229 GCF_000226075.1 Solanum tuberosum
AAAATTCAACCACACTTAGACCTAAAATCATCCCTCGAATTTAATGGTGTCGTAGAAATTTCGAACTGATTGTCCGAACGGTGATCAAAGTCAATTCTTGACCTAAATACACTTAAACTTGCAACTCAAGAGCTCAAATCCACTTGAAGACTTCGAAACTGAAAAAGCTAACATTCCTAGATCAAATTATTCATTCCGAAGCTGATGGCACTGACTAAATTTCATTCTG
>NW_006251611.1:0-229 GCF_000226075.1 Solanum tuberosum
TTGGTCTCTATATGTCAAGTTTCGGTTGATGAGTCTTGAGCTGGTAATAACTTGCCTCCCTACATGAGTGTTATCTGTGTATAAATTAATTCTATGTTGGAGTTAGTTTGGCGTTATTTGTGAGCATGTCCGATCTTTGATCTTTTATATATATTTTTTATTTTTTCTCTGGTCATCCGTAGTACATGTTCTTATCTGCAGTATTTTGTTGAGTTTGGATAAGATGGCC
>NW_006251612.1:0-229 GCF_000226075.1 Solanum tuberosum
AGCTGCCTGTAAATTCACTCTCATTGGAAAATTCAGTTACACCATGCCTAAAGTGGATCTTATTAGGAAGAATTTCATTCTTCAGACTCAATTATCTGGTGGAGTTAAGATAGCACATTTTAATTCTAGACATATGTATATTGACTTGGATAATGAACTCGACTACAATATGGTTTGGACTAAGCAACGGATGAGTATAGCTGGACAGATCATGAGAATTCAAGTGTGG
>NW_006251613.1:0-229 GCF_000226075.1 Solanum tuberosum
GGAAATGTAGGTATACAATTGGTTGGTTTGGGGACGGTGATTATATCATAAAGTGAGACTCATTTTTGTTAAACAAAACCATCTATTTGAGGAAGAACCGATTGAAATTCTTGATCGTGATGTCCAAAAGCTAAGGACATGCGAGACAAGTATTCCCAGTTGTTCAGCGATTAAGGTACTACTCTACCTTACTTTGGCCAGTCTTTCCTAGTTGATCACTCGGGGACGA
>NW_006251614.1:0-229 GCF_000226075.1 Solanum tuberosum
AGGATCATTAACAGAAGTTCCATTGAGATCACATAATAGTCTCGTCAACTTTTGGTGAGACCTCATTTCTTTTAGAGGACTCCCATTTTTATGATTTGTTAGTAGTAGCATTTTGAGGCGTCGTGGGTCTTGTCTCGATATCTATTTTAATACAGTACATGCTTCATAGATATACAGTTTTGGAGAGTCTTTTAGTATTCAGTTATAGATGTTTTACTTATAACTTTTA
>NW_006251615.1:0-229 GCF_000226075.1 Solanum tuberosum
CTCTTGTACCAGTGCCATAGCATCCATATAGCGTCGTTGCATATCCTTCGGGCCTCCAATGAATGACCCTGGTGGTAAGACCCTTTTCCCGACCTTCTCTCCTCTGCATTCGGTTGCCGTAACACTATCAACGATACCTTGTAATATCTCTCTTCTGTAATTTTATTGTTCAAATCTATATTATTCAAGTTGCGTGGTTTCCAATTTTATGTACATGTCCACTACAAAT
>NW_006251616.1:0-229 GCF_000226075.1 Solanum tuberosum
TAAAGTCCTTCCACACCAATTCTATCTAGTAGTCTACCATTATCATATAATCTTCACTCTTAATGCCTTAACATGCATAATTAATCATATTGGATTTACTTCCAAAACCCTAGTAATCAGCATTCATAACTATAAACCTGTAACGACCCGTAAAACTAATAAATGAAACTAGAGCCTATCGTGTGTGTTTGAGTTTGGTGTGAATTTTCATGTTGTCCCGAGCTATGGT
>NW_006251617.1:0-229 GCF_000226075.1 Solanum tuberosum
CAATGTCTGGCCTTGTCATTGTCAAATAAAGCAATCTACCAACCAATTTCTGATAAATTTCAGGCTCACTCAACAACTTATCCTGCTCATCAGTAGGAGGGAAGTGTAAATCAAATTCTGCAGTTGTAAGTTTCTGATTCAACTCAACAGGAGAACCTACAGGCTTTGAACTAGATAGCCCCATATCTGAAATCAGTTCAAGGCAATATTTTCTTTGATGCATAAGGAT
>NW_006251618.1:0-229 GCF_000226075.1 Solanum tuberosum
ATCTAATATATTTTGAAGATCAAACACTATAAAATAAATAAAAGGTAAAACAATTTTTTTTAAAAATTCAAACAAACTGATTTAAAAGATTGTGATAGTGGTGGATTTGGATAGGGGATGAGAGGATGAGAGAATTGATATAGACTTTGGGATGAATGGAGGTCGCCAAAAAAACTCCCCGTAAAATTATTCAATGAAGTTTTGACATGAAACTTATATCAAAAGATAG
>NW_006251619.1:0-229 GCF_000226075.1 Solanum tuberosum
CTATCCACTTTCCCAATTTTCACAGTCTTACTCTGCTATACTTATTTATATTTTCTTGGAGTAGTTTTGTATCTTTCTTCTCTTTGGACAACATCCTTTTTAAAAAGACCTTGGTCTTTTCATTTTCTATGAGAATTTCCATACACATCCTTTTATGTCACTTAGAATTCTCACCTTGAAGATTTTCCTTCTCATCACTAGACGACTCTGTGACGCCATTGTTCGTTAT
>NW_006251620.1:0-229 GCF_000226075.1 Solanum tuberosum
TTTATTCGTATCAATATTTTAAGGTGACTGGTGCGATCCAGAAATTTTTAGGGTGTTTTTATGTCTTTCTCTATATTTTTCGGACATTTACGAATTAATTATTTTTGAAATTTTTGAAGAAATCATGAAAAATTGTGAAATTTTGACATTCTATTTGTATAGATATTCTAAGGTGACTGGTGTTATTCGAGATTTTTTTGAGGTGTTTTATCTCTTTTTCTTGATTTTT
>NW_006251621.1:0-229 GCF_000226075.1 Solanum tuberosum
GTGTTAATAACTTTACTACATCACACTCATGCTTCATTGCCACATTATGATTCATCGGAGTGGAGTTGGCTAAGAGGAGCTCTAGCTACAGTAGATAGAGACTATGGGGTTCTAAATAAGGTGTTTCATCATATCGTAGATACACACGTTCTACATCATCTATTTTCAAGTATACCACATTATCATGCTATGGAGGCAACCAAGGCCATCAAGCCATTACTAGGAGAAT
>NW_006251622.1:0-229 GCF_000226075.1 Solanum tuberosum
ATAATAGTTAGATCTAGTACTATTTGAGAATTTTTGACAACTTTATATGTTGGATGTGATTAACAATGGCACGAGAAACACCACATAGCATTGTAGTTCAAACCGATTCAAATTTGAAGGTTTCTGATAACATTATTTTTAATGTAAAGTAACCACTAGTTATGGAGATTGAATTAGGGCATACATCGATCAATTCATTTTGTTTTGTGTTAATTCGATTCGATTTATA
>NW_006251623.1:0-229 GCF_000226075.1 Solanum tuberosum
GCTCTATACCTGAGAGAGAAATGAGAGATGATTCATTACCAAATTGGCTATGTTGCTTTGACTCTTCAAAAGAGGATCTTTTGAAAGTAGAGCATTTTTAATTAAGAAAATCCATCATGTTACTGTTGCATTTGCTGCTCAAGCTAAAGGAAAGGGCATAGATATGACTAGAACTCAATGCTACAGTTGCAAAGAATATGGTCATATTGCTAGCAATTGTAGCAAGAAG
>NW_006251624.1:0-229 GCF_000226075.1 Solanum tuberosum
AGTTCAACTATGTTTTAATATAATTTACTTTAGTTACGTAATACTGACGTGTTTTACATACAAGAATTTTAAAAAATAAAAAATTACGTAAATAATAAAGTACTTTTTTTATAAAAAAAACTTCTCTTAATTAATGTTCTCTCTTATCTCCCTTTATTTTTAAAATATTATTAAAAAATTAATTTAATAAAATTTGTCCCTTATAAAATAAAAATTAAAGAATGTGTCA
>NW_006251625.1:0-229 GCF_000226075.1 Solanum tuberosum
ACTTAATATAGAAATGTGTCATTCTTTTTGGGACGGATTAAAAAGGAAAGTAAGTCACATAAATTGAGACAAAGAGAGTATTTTGTTTGAGTTTAAGTGTTTAATTGAAACTTTGTGAAGTGGAAGGGATTGAGTTACAATTCGAATCGAGTATAAGGACCCACCGAACTATTTCGCCTAATAGAAATTAGAGAAAAAATTCTTGAACTACACATTTTCTAAGCAAATT
>NW_006251626.1:0-229 GCF_000226075.1 Solanum tuberosum
TCCACCGCCTTCAACATGCTGTTGCGGCTCTTTAGTGATCGTCACGTGGAATTTTTCAATTCCAATTCTAATTCTACTTCAACCTAACATATATATTATTTTAGAAAGTTTAATCCATTAAGTTGCCTGCATTGATTTCCTTCTTCAACTTTCCATATTTAATTCGTTTTAGTTCTAAACTTCTTTAACTTTGCACCAATTTACTCCTACAAATAAAATACACTATTTA
>NW_006251627.1:0-229 GCF_000226075.1 Solanum tuberosum
CTAAGTGAAGTCTCAAAACCTAAGTGAAGTCTCACTCTCCACCCCCGACCCACCCCCATCGGCGCCCATCGCCACCCATCCCCGATCGGCACCACCATCGCAGCAGAAGAGGAAGGTCGCGCGCAGCTGCAGAGGGCGCGTAGCTGCAGAGGAAGGTCGCGCCGCCTCCATCCCGACTGCCGCCGCCTCCATATCAGTTTTCTCAGTTCGCGCCACCATCCCCGACCTT
>NW_006251628.1:0-229 GCF_000226075.1 Solanum tuberosum
ATATCAAATATAATCAATATGTTGTGTAGATAATTGGTACATACCTATATTTTAATGAATTCAATAACCTATATACACAACTCATCTTGTTTATATAATGAATATATAACTAGAATTTCATGATACAACAAATATGAATACAAAATTGCAAATTTCATACCAGATTCAATAGGTTGTGTATATAATGAGCAAGTAAGTGGACTTCCATATAACATAATTTCATATCAAA
>NW_006251629.1:0-229 GCF_000226075.1 Solanum tuberosum
CCTTAAACCATTGAAGTTGTGTCTTTTGTTTAAGGATGGATTCTTCAATTTTTAAATACCTAATATAAGTGGCATTCCTCTGCTGCAGTGACTGTCTGAAAGCTTCAGTGTTGTTAGTCATAAGTTCTTCCTCGGATTTCCTGATATTATCTTCAAACTCCCTAACCTTAGGAAAAATATCTCCATATTCTTGTTTACAACAAATGCTAAGTGTGGCTGAAACTCTTTT
>NW_006251630.1:0-229 GCF_000226075.1 Solanum tuberosum
GTATATACTATACTTTATAATAAACATAATTTTTTATCTAATATTTTAACATTTAGTACCATTATTACTTATTTATTTTAATTTTTAGGAAATTCTATTTTTATCCAAATTACATATTACATATTACTATATATTTACACTTCACTACTATCTTATTTTTTTTTCACGTCTTAATGAAACGACATATTTTCATAACATCTATATATTTCTTAGGATAACTTTACTATGA
>NW_006251631.1:0-229 GCF_000226075.1 Solanum tuberosum
GCATTATTACATAGATGGGCCCAAAAGTGACCCGAATATGGGCCAATGGGCGAGCCAATTCGGGCTTGTCAAATGGCTCGGCGATTCACCAAATGGGTTCGGCGAGAAACCCTACTCATTGGCTTGTCCTTGAATGGCTTTCTATAACTTTCGATAGTCTGGGGTTCATATGGCGATGCACAGAATTCCCTCTATGCTCGCCAAATGGGTATCTTTTCTCTGCAGCTCA
>NW_006251632.1:0-229 GCF_000226075.1 Solanum tuberosum
CCCATATTTAAGAATTGCACCAAACAGGGGATAAGAGAGGCAGGGAAGATACAACATCAGTTTTTCACAAGCACAGCATATACAAAATCCACAAAGGAAAAAAAGTGTGAAATATTATCTAGCATAAACTACTTTAGCCAACTAAAAGGACTCTGCAAAAGGGGAGGAATTGGAGTCAAATTGAATCGATTAAACCTGGAAGGAGAACGAGAGCACGAAGAGACGGAAG
>NW_006251633.1:0-229 GCF_000226075.1 Solanum tuberosum
GATGGGGCAGGCTTAAGGAGGGGGATCTGTTCAGAGTATATCAGAACTTCAACTCTTATGGGAGATTTCTTCGAGTAGAAACATTGAGGGGCCAAAGAAAATCAGCTATTATCATCCCGGAGATGGATTACAATGTAGGGTGGAGTGATTTAGCTGACAAAATTATCAGATCTTTGGGTGAGCCAGTTAACCCAGCTCTCCGGAAGTTTGTCACCCCAGGGAAATCTTT
>NW_006251634.1:0-228 GCF_000226075.1 Solanum tuberosum
CCCCCCTTTTATTATAATTTTCCACCCATACAAATAGTACAGTAAACTTGATCAAATACAAAAGCTTACACACTATAACAATTTGTCCAAATACAAAAGCTTACACAATATCTGTTTGATGGCTTAAAGGCAGTCGAATTAAATTAAGTTGGATAACATACCTAGTGTAATCTCATAAGTGGAATTTGAAGATGCTAGAATGTATGCAGACCTTACCTCTACTTACTA
>NW_006251635.1:0-228 GCF_000226075.1 Solanum tuberosum
CTAATAAGGAATATACGTTTGTGTGGGTTAATGTATACATATATATATAAAAAAGCATATTATTATTCTTTCGTTTCGTCTCACATTACTTATTCACTTTCTTTTTTACAAGTTTGGTTTTTTAATATGTGCTAAATTTATGTTCAATCATTCCATGTCATATTATTTATTCACTTTCTCTTTTACACGTTAGTTTTCCTAATACACTCCCTCAACATTCAAAAAAAA
>NW_006251636.1:0-228 GCF_000226075.1 Solanum tuberosum
TGATATAATCTTAGGCATGACTTGGTTGTCCCTCTATCATGTTGTGCTTAATTGTAATGCTAAGTCCGTAACTCTAGAGTTCTCGGGTAGGGAAAGGTTAGAGTGGGAATGAGGTACAAGCCTAAGTCTGCTAAGGTCATATCTTTTGTGTGGGGTAGGAAACTTGTGGGGCAGGATTGTTTGGCTTATTTAGCTCATATTTGGGATATTGAGGTTGAGTCTCCCTCT
>NW_006251637.1:0-228 GCF_000226075.1 Solanum tuberosum
CTTCAATCGCGACAACAACTATAACCGAAACAGCTATAGCAATAGAAACGATCGGATTGGACCTTATATTCCCCCTCAAAATTGGGAATCTGGTACTAGAGAAACTGGAGGTAATATGGCACGTATCGAAGATATGATGCAGAAGATGATGAGAAGGTTTGATGCAACTGATGAGAATGTGAAGGATATCAAAAGCGACTTGTCTAGTATTGGACAAAAGGTTGATGC
>NW_006251638.1:0-228 GCF_000226075.1 Solanum tuberosum
GGAGCAAAGATGTGCAAGAAAATGGCCAAGGCAAAAATCACCAGTGGCTGGCGCACTGATTGGCGCGGCGCGCCACTGGTGGTACGTCAGAGAGGAGTCTGTGGCGCGATGAGAGGCGCGACGCACCAAGGAGGAAACTTCAAAGGCGAGTTGTAGGCGCGATAGGAGGCTCGACACGTCCCTCTTTTGCCAACTTTTCCAAGTTTTTAACATTAAATAGGATTCCTA
>NW_006251639.1:0-228 GCF_000226075.1 Solanum tuberosum
GGAGTATAAAGTACATCTTTCAAAGTTAATACCCTTCAAGAAGTAAATCACAATTCGACATATCCCATTCCAAGCACTTGAGTAGTCTGAGAATCATCAAAAATGATGGTTTTGGGCTCCTCAAAATAAGTATTTTTTAACCAATCTTTATCATAACAGACATGACGGTTTGCATCAGAATCAACCCACATGCATCCATCAACACTCTCAACCATGTTTATTTCGGTA
>NW_006251640.1:0-228 GCF_000226075.1 Solanum tuberosum
ACCTTCCTTTATATAGAAAGGAAGTTCTTACTTTACAGTCCTTTATAATACTACACGTACCCCTACTACTTAATAATGTGTCTAATATATAATATATTATAGTATATCTACATTATGACACATCTACCTACTTTATGACACACTTTATGACTTTTTACATATATAATACACCAACTTTATGACACACTTTCGTGACTTTTTATTTGCTTTTGCCATATGTCTTCTTTT
>NW_006251641.1:0-228 GCF_000226075.1 Solanum tuberosum
ATTATTATGGCTTATCATTATTTTTATATAATTTATAGATATGTAAAAATTAAATTATTAAAAAAGAAGAAGATAAAGACATGTAAGGACTGAGGATGGCAGTGTTCCTTTGACTCATATACCAGAGTCAAAGCAACATTTCCTGACTCAGTCGCGTAAACATCTTCACCTAATTCTTTATATTAGCAAAGGCCATATAAGGAGTCCATATTCTCATCCCACAAACGA
>NW_006251642.1:0-228 GCF_000226075.1 Solanum tuberosum
ATAAGAGCACGAGATTTCAAAAGAGACGAAAAGGTAGAAGGATTGGCCAAAAAAAAGAGAGAGTAACACAACAAGTTCCAGCAAGAGGGTCCCCATTGATCCCATTATTCCTTCGTGGAAGCATGGATTCTACACGGCTATCAACTCCTTTTTGGCAAGCTGTAAAGTGGACGGAATGGTTGCAGCTAACATCGCTGCAGAAACTAGGGCAAATGAACACATAGAGAC
>NW_006251643.1:0-228 GCF_000226075.1 Solanum tuberosum
TTACTTTCAGCACGTTGTTTATTTTCTGTTATTTTAATTGTGCTGAGGACCTGGTCCCATATAGACCAGTGGACGCATACATTCCAACACTCCCCACGTCACCCTATCCTCAACCCACCCCATCCTCTTTCTCCTTCTTTAAACTCTACATTCAAAGCACATAAATAAAAAGAATCATATCCATATAATTTATTTTACTCTTTAATTTGGAGATTTGATTTTTCTTAA
>NW_006251644.1:0-228 GCF_000226075.1 Solanum tuberosum
AGTTCATAAGATGCTATTATGGAGCAGACCTATTAAGAGTAAAGACTTATATTTATGAATGTTGATTTCTAGGGTATGAAGTTAAAATTAATATGATGAATTATGTTTGCTAAGGCCCTAAGAGGGAAGTTGACTTGATGATGGTAGACGAGTAGATAGAATTGTTATGGTAGGACTTTACCCACCTAATCAACCTCATGAATGTTTGAATGCATAAAGTGATAGAAT
>NW_006251645.1:0-228 GCF_000226075.1 Solanum tuberosum
AGGATCTTGAGAAGTCATCTTCCATAATCACAGCTGCTGTCACACAGAAGATGAACATGCCACCTCAGTCTAATAGGAACAATCGTCGCTTCAACAATCAACAATGGAAACCACCTGTAACTCAACAGTCCAGCAACAACAGTCAGCAAAACTGGATGTCGAATTCGAGACCATCTGTCTGCTGCCAATTGTGCCAAAAATTAGGTCACACTGCAGATGTATGTTGTT
>NW_006251646.1:0-228 GCF_000226075.1 Solanum tuberosum
TCGGTTTCTTGATTTGCTGTTTACTCTGAAATACAACGGAAACCAAAACATAATAAATCACCAAGACAAGACAAATTGAATGAAGATTTCTCACAATGTATATAATTTTCAAAACAATTCGAGTTTCATTTACCAGACTGAAAACTATGTCTTCTTCTTTCTAGCACCAATAAATTGTAATGTAGAGACTAGAGACGCAAACAAAATTTCAGAACTAAACTGAAACTT
>NW_006251647.1:0-228 GCF_000226075.1 Solanum tuberosum
AAAAAGTATTTGTGATGTAGTGGTAGAATAGTACCCACTCATGGTATTTATAATCTAGATTGTATGTTTCAACTGATGTATTGTATAATTGTGTAATTTAAGTGTAACACTCCAGAAAGTTTTTGAACTAAGACTCAAACCATCCTTCATTGTGAATAGGATAATACCAAGGAATTTAAAATTTCTTAAGTTTTAAGGTCAGGTCACTAGATGTAGCACCTTGAGTTT
>NW_006251648.1:0-228 GCF_000226075.1 Solanum tuberosum
AAAGAAACAGAAGATCAGAAATTTGCTGTGAGGCTTCTAGATTTGTGTTCAAATTACAATTTCCCCTGTTAAAATAGGCTTTTCCCATAATCAAGATGTGCACATTACTTGTTTAATTTTCCGAACATGGGACACAAGTCTGCAGGTTCAGTTATGCCCTAATTATTTTTGTACTTTTGTACCTTGTGGTCAATGGAGCATGAAAAAAATCTTAAGAATGAATTGATT
>NW_006251649.1:0-228 GCF_000226075.1 Solanum tuberosum
GTGAATTTCAGACTTAAATTTCTGTTTCTGAAGTCTCATCTACATATCCCATCTACGGTCTGTGGTTCCTTTTATGACCCGTAGATGATATCTGTGAAACACATAGACTTATGCAGACTAGAATCTCTGAATCCTCAAGGTCTGATCTGAACTTAGAAACTTTTGAAATGTTACAACATTCCTCACCAACGACGTCAAAATTGAATACACTCAAAATTACACCTTAAT
>NW_006251650.1:0-228 GCF_000226075.1 Solanum tuberosum
TAGGGATTAGGGTTTTTTATGGTCTAGGAATTTATGTGAAGGGTTTAATCTAGATTTTTCGGGTTTAGGGTTTTGGATTTTTTATGTTTAGGATTTTTAGGGTTTTATCGGTTTAGTGTTACTGGCTTACGATTTTTTGTGTTTTTAGGGTTTAACATATACGATATAGGGCGTAATATGGTTTAGAGCTTAGAGTTTTGCTAGCTTAAGGGGGGTTTTGGGTTTTTT
>NW_006251651.1:0-228 GCF_000226075.1 Solanum tuberosum
CTGCAATAGAAACAAAAACCAACAATCAGATAAGGCATAAAATATTTTTGAAATGATCCTCGGGATTCGTTTGGAATCCCTTTCACACAAACCAAATTTGCAACTAGACAAAAAATTATGTTTCAGGATCAATGGAACCATCAAAACACGAATTCTAGGTCTCTTTGACCCAAAGCCCGTAAAGTCACAAGAAATGACCATAATGCCTAAAAAGACCAAATAAAGATG
>NW_006251652.1:0-228 GCF_000226075.1 Solanum tuberosum
ACAAAGAGATTTCTTCTAAGATGACCATTCATAGGTTCGCTACCTTGAATGATGTCTTTGAGGCAACCAATGAGATAGATATGGAACTCAAGGAGGAGAAGATATCGAAGTACAAAGGTAGTCCATCTCAAAATTCTTGAGGCAAGAACAAAGGGGGAGCTCAAACATCGTTCGGTTGGAACAAAGATAAGGATTTCAAGAAGCCTTATGAGAAGAAACCCTTTAAAG
>NW_006251653.1:0-228 GCF_000226075.1 Solanum tuberosum
CTTTCCCACTAACTATGGGTTAGGAGATAGTATTTTTTAGATAGTTTTAAAAGTCATGTTCGACCCAAATTTGAAAACTGGATCGAACAATGATTTAGACAAAGAGAAAATATAAACAACATGATTATAACTTATCTAATTTTTAGACAGAAGATTATTGCAGAGAACTCAAGAATGTAGCAGCAGATTATTAGATGCAAAAATCCAGTATCCGATTTTACTTTTTTT
>NW_006251654.1:0-228 GCF_000226075.1 Solanum tuberosum
AGCTTATGAAGCAATAATAACATCAGTTGTAAATGAAAAAGTCCGCCTATTTTTTATAAATGGACATGGTGGTACCGAAAATATATTTTTATGGAATACAATAATTTCCAAGTTGAGATCAGAATCAAAAATAGTTCTTCCAGTTGCTACTTCCATAATAGCGGCTTTGTTATTACCAAATGGTAGGACAACACATTCACGATTTCATATTCCTTTGGACATCAATGC
>NW_006251655.1:0-228 GCF_000226075.1 Solanum tuberosum
TGACTTGCCCTTATCTTTTCACCACACCCCCAACTTATACTTTTGGCCTAAGTTGGATATTTAATCAATCACAATTCAAGAGGATTATAGGTAGTTGATACGCTCAAATTACACCTCCCTAAAGTATTGAAGTAGCACGTTGTCCGGCAAATCGTGGGTTGGGCATTGCAACACCAACTTTTTGAACCGTAACCAGGTCTCGTGCAGAGGTTCTCCTTCCAGACGCTT
>NW_006251656.1:0-228 GCF_000226075.1 Solanum tuberosum
TGTAAACTATTTTTTTTTCACACAACACCATTCAATTAAAAAAAATGAAAACAAGCAAGAACAAGGATTCGAAACACTCTTGGTTAAAGATAAGCAATAGAGTTGCCATGTTACCTTGGATAAGTCGGAGCAGTAGTCCATGCATAGTTAACTGAGCCATTGAAGATATGAAAGAAATGAGCAACAATTCTCTAATTATGTGCATGTAAATCCATATGCCCTCAGCCT
>NW_006251657.1:0-228 GCF_000226075.1 Solanum tuberosum
GTATGAAAAGATGGATTACATAGCAATAAGTAAGACAGTTACAGTTTTAAAAGTGAGATAATTACACAAAACTGAAGCATGACATTGTAAAGTAAGTGAACTAAAAAAGATGGATTTTACCTTTTTCTTCTTACTCTTAACTTGTCTAGTATTAGAAGTGCCTTCTTCACTATTCTGATTAAACTAATAAAAAACAAAAAAATCACAATTACAAGATAAACTGATAAA
>NW_006251658.1:0-228 GCF_000226075.1 Solanum tuberosum
TTTAGAACCGTTGCAGAAGGTGTACCTATTGCAATGATTTTTCCTCCGTTGCTATAAGACAATCTATTGCAACGGTTCTTTTATCAATTGGAGCGGCTTAAATCCATTGCCATATGTTTTATGCAACAACTTTTTTTATACTATTGCAACAGTAATATAGACTATTGCAACAGATTTTATGGGCTATGATTTGGTGATCAACTGCAACGGTTTGTTTAGGATATTGCA
>NW_006251659.1:0-228 GCF_000226075.1 Solanum tuberosum
TATGGAAGGAAAAGGAATGTATACTATGAAGAACTGAAGCGAAAAATACAAAGGAGAATTGTGTCCTGGCAAAATAAATGGTTGTCATATGGGGGGAAATCACGTTAATCACTAGTGTACTACAGTCTATGCCATTGTACCTTCTTTCAGCAATGAATCCTACGAAGAAAGTGATGAGTCGGTTAAAGCAAATCTTTGCTGGTTTTTTCTGGAGTAAATCAGGAGGTG
>NW_006251660.1:0-228 GCF_000226075.1 Solanum tuberosum
ACATGGTCACTGAATAACTTTGACCATCAAAACTTAGAGAGATTGAAAGAAATCACGTACTGAAATTTAAACTCTGACGATTTTCATCTCATTTCATCGACCTTTAATTACTTGTTTATTTTCAATTCTAAGTGGCCACACTGTTGGATATGCTCGTTGCTCACTCTTCAAAGATAGAATATACAACTTCAGTAAAACTGGTGGTCCTGATCCAAGCATGAGCCCATG
>NW_006251661.1:0-228 GCF_000226075.1 Solanum tuberosum
TGAGATAGTATTTTGCTTCTTCGAAGACTAGCTAATTGGATTGTGACCAAGGAACAGGATATAACGAGATGTAGCAACTCTATCAGTGATGTCTCTGCCCTAATTTGCATTAGAGTACACATGTAGATTAAAGTCATCAATGCGAGTACCAAGTAGGCCGAGAAGAATGGTACCACACAGGTAAAGGATGCGCGCTTCACAGCTTTCTAGTGAAGGTCTGATGGTGCT
>NW_006251662.1:0-228 GCF_000226075.1 Solanum tuberosum
TTTGACACATTTACTGATAATCACTTGAACTGACTCTCTTATTAGTTTTACAATGTGATGCAACGACTCCATTTTTGTTTCATCGTCGTGTTCAAATTTTATTGGAATTTCGATAATAAGATTCCCAAAAGAGTTGGCAATTTCAGGAAAAGCTGCTACCTTACCACGTAAGTTAATTGGAAATGCCATTATAGACCGTTTCAAATGTGAAGTACTTCCTGTGGAACG
>NW_006251663.1:0-228 GCF_000226075.1 Solanum tuberosum
TGACATCAGACAAGTTTGATGCAAGGTCCAGACCATCCATTTTCCTTGGGTATTCTTCTACTCAAAAGGGTTACAAATTACTTGATTGTACTACCAAACAGTTTTTTGTAAATAGAGATGTTGTTTTCAAGGAGCATCTATTTCCTTTTGCTTCCACCCTTCCCACATCATCTGATGCTAGGGGAAGTACACCACTAGATCATGCAGATGATGTGTATTGTGTGCCTC
>NW_006251664.1:0-228 GCF_000226075.1 Solanum tuberosum
ATTGTGTGAGAAATGGGAAATTTTTAGTTTGAGAAAAAGTGGAGAAGTGAGAGTGATTTATATATATGTGGAATTCTTAATTGCAAACTATACATCGTATGTGGTGTGTTAAAATTTAGGTATAATACATAAACGTGTCTTTTACTTGACTTCTGATAGCATCTATGTCCTCCAACTTTGGACGTGCATAAGTAGGAACTTTTACTTATATAAAGTTGAATAAATAGA
>NW_006251665.1:0-228 GCF_000226075.1 Solanum tuberosum
ATCCGGACTCTGGAGCATCGGCGCATATGACAAATAATCCTTCTACCCTTACTTCTCATACTCCATACTCTGGTTCTTCTCAGGTCATGGTTGGCGATGGTACTCTTCTCTCCATTAACTCTACTGGTTCCTCTATTCTTCCTACAACCTCTAAACCTCTTGTCCTAAAGAATGTTTTATATGTTCCTTCCCTTGCTAAAAATTTACTTTCTATTCAACGTTTATGTG
>NW_006251666.1:0-228 GCF_000226075.1 Solanum tuberosum
TCCACTCTGCACTTTTAACACCATACTTTGCATGGAAACATAGTCATCGTCGTCACCATTCCAACACTGCTTCCATTGAGAATGATGAAGTCTACAAACCAAGAATTAAATCTAAACTAAGATGGTACTACAATTACTTGAATAATCCACTAGGAAGACTACTCATACTTGCCTTCACCCTTACTTTTGCATGGCCTTTGTACTTGCTCTTCAATGTCTCAGGAAAAA
>NW_006251667.1:0-228 GCF_000226075.1 Solanum tuberosum
ATTATTAATATTAACTAAAATTAAAGATTAAAATATCCCTATCCCCAAAAAATTATTTTTAAAAATAAATTTAAATTATTTTTCTTACCCCACTCCACTACCTCCTCCCCGTACCCCTCCCCGGACTATCCCCCATCCTTTTATTTTTTAAAATTTCTTTTATAAAATATTTTATTTTTAGAAAGTCTTGCGACGACAAGTAAGAAATATTTTCCTAAAAAGATATGT
>NW_006251668.1:0-228 GCF_000226075.1 Solanum tuberosum
ACTGCTGGAGAAGAAAAGGAAGACGCAGGGGTGGGGGGTCGTTTGGAATTGTATTGTTGTACGCTGTTGTATGTATTGTTGAAATGGGTTTCTTTGGTATTGTTTTGGGTTGATGAATGTATTGTTATTTTTTGGGCTACAGGAAGTGGGCTGGAAAATGCAAAAGTGGGCTGCTGATTTTGGCCCAACTAGGAAAAGGGGTTAGATCTTTTAAGAGATAAACATATT
>NW_006251669.1:0-228 GCF_000226075.1 Solanum tuberosum
TGGGGCCAAGTTTGAGGGGTTGTGTATGTGTTTGGCCATCATTTTATAAAGGCATAATACATAAACATGCCCCTTAACTTGACGTCAACGCTATGACCTTTAATTTTGGGTGTGCACGAGTAGACACTTAAACTTGTATAAAATTGAACAAATAGACACATACGTCCTACATGGCACCCTACATGAAAATTGTATATCCTACGTGGCGTCCTACATGTATTATGTCAT
>NW_006251670.1:0-228 GCF_000226075.1 Solanum tuberosum
AAATGAGCTAAAGATTGCTCTATATAGTGAGAAAACAGACCCTAACACATCTCAGAGAGGAAGCATAAAACAACTTACCACTATATCAGACAATGACTCAGAAGCATCCCTAAGAAACACTTTTAAGCATGCTTCAAGGTTAAGACAGAAAAACACATACGAACTAAGTTAAAATAGAGAAAATCAACGCCGAACGAGAACTGTACTAATGTCACTAAAACGACTCAA
>NW_006251671.1:0-228 GCF_000226075.1 Solanum tuberosum
AAAAAGGTATACTTCTTCATCTTGTTTGTGTTCTTTCCTATTCTTACTGTAGTTTGCTATTTGGTATAGCTGATTCGATTGTATACCTCTTTTGCTGGTTTAAGTCCTAATTTTCTACTTTACTTTAGTATGATAGTATTTTTCATCTTTGTTCTGTTTTCTCATTAGTTCCCAGTAGGAAATGGATTTTCCGTTCTCATTGAGCCATTAGCCTTTTGTTCCCGAGCA
>NW_006251672.1:0-228 GCF_000226075.1 Solanum tuberosum
TCATCATCCTTAGGGTTGCAATTTACACACAGTTTAAATGTTAACATGACCGAAACAATGAAACCCTAAGTTAAAACTTCCGATTAGACCTAACAACCTACATAATTGGTTGAATTTACTTACACACTCACATACTATCATTCCTAGGGTGTTTCTAGACTATATTTTAACATTCAAATAGGAAATTAAAAACCAAGGTCAAGTTCAACTTCGTGATTTCATGATTTG
>NW_006251673.1:0-228 GCF_000226075.1 Solanum tuberosum
AAAAAAAAATTAATGAAAAAAATAGAGTAAAATTTATTCATATCTCAAGAACACAAAACATGAATTTAACTCCTGGGAAAAAATCATATGTGCATTTGATGACTTTTTGATTGCTTGATCAATATGTGGAATGAGAGAATATAATTCCACTCTTAAACCGCTCCAATTTTCATTCAAACTTTAAAATAAAATCTAAAAATCCTAAACAAACAAACAAATAATAACAAC
>NW_006251674.1:0-228 GCF_000226075.1 Solanum tuberosum
CCTAGTATTTCATGTGTACATGCTATCAAAATGTGTGGGAGATGTATCCTTTGTCGTGCCATTTGGAGATATTGAAGTCAAGGAGGATCTATCATCTGAAGGGGTACCCATATCCATTCTAGACTATTAGGTTAGGAAGTCAAGGACTGAGGGATGTAGAATCTATCAAAATAATATGTAGGAGTCTTAGGATTGAAAAAGTCACTTAGAATCAAGGACTCTCTTAAG
>NW_006251675.1:0-228 GCF_000226075.1 Solanum tuberosum
CCTGTATATCGGCTCTGCCCCCTAACCTGCCTCCTTGGGGACCACCTCGTATACCCTGGTGACAACCCCTACGGTCCTGTCCCTGGCCTCTGCCTCTGGCTGGAGGTGCTGGCGCATGCCTAGCTGCCTGTGGAGCGGGTAAGGCTAACCTGCGATGGGGACACTCGCGGGCCCAATGATCTAACTCCCTAAACTCATAGCACCCCTGTAACTGTCGACTGAGAGCTG
>NW_006251676.1:0-228 GCF_000226075.1 Solanum tuberosum
CGTCATATCCGGACAGAAATGAAGAACATCTGCGGTCACTTGGATTTCCAATAGCCACCTGAAAAGAAAAATGAATCAGCAGCTCAAAGATTGAAGAAGACAGAGGAGACAGTGAAGAGGCTTACCAAATTTTGAAGAGGCGAGTAAAGAGAGGAAGGGTTTGGAGATTTTTGGAAATAGACAAAGAGCAGATAATTGTAGATTTGGAATCTTGTCTCATTATTTTAT
>NW_006251677.1:0-228 GCF_000226075.1 Solanum tuberosum
TTATAACCATATGATGAAAGGAGAAAGACTCCTAAAAATAAAAAGAATAACAACGCCAAACCATTCCAACATTGATTGGTCCCATATCGGTTTTTGGCTCACATTCAAACCATGCTAAGATGTATAACAATCTTACAAGCCATTCACGAAATCCTAAAATGACTACGCAAATAGAATCAAAGCACAACAAATACCATTCGAGTGAAACAATAAATAAATAAATAAATA
>NW_006251678.1:0-228 GCF_000226075.1 Solanum tuberosum
TTCTCCAAATGTTGCCCACGTTCACACTTCATGTAAAGAAAAATTCCAAATACAGTCACCTGCAATTCATCTACCACCCTTGAATTATCAGTTCCACAATCCTTTCGGCTAAACAATATGTATTCTTTGTCATATTTATTTTCCTATTTTGTGTGATTTGATTAATTGTAATTCTTCTGACATATTTATTTTCTGGAATAAATAAGATCGAATATACACATCTGTTTT
>NW_006251679.1:0-228 GCF_000226075.1 Solanum tuberosum
CCAACAACTTTTCTACAAACTTTCCTTTCCAATTCTATTTTTCTAGTTCTGAGGTGTTAAAACATCTCTCCCTTGGGAACATTCATCCTTGAATGAGACTCAACCAAGCATTAATATAGTAGGGAAAGATATTCAACAACCCAACATGAATGAAAATCACATCAAAATGCATAAAACCAAGGAGTAATCGACCCCAAGATAAAATATGAACTTAAAAATTGATTTCAT
>NW_006251680.1:0-228 GCF_000226075.1 Solanum tuberosum
TATGCGTTAGTACAAAACAATGTACCAAGTATGATATACATGCATAAAACATTTAAAAACATTCTAAAAGGGCCATTTCATTTCATGACATGCAATTGACCAAATTAAACATTATATGAAATAGTTATAAAACATGTCATAAATCATTGTCAATTCAAGCTAACCTCTTCTTTAAAAGCTATCAACTCATACGTGATACTTCTTGAAGTAACCTTAGTTCATTATTAC
>NW_006251681.1:0-228 GCF_000226075.1 Solanum tuberosum
GGTCTTGGGTATACAAACTCACCTAACTCTATTCTCTTAGAAGGCGTAAAAAATTATTTCATCAAATCAGAGGTTTTCATGATCATACAAATCTCATTCATGAAGTTTTAGTCTCATGAATCTCTGTTGAAAAGTTCGTATGCTCAAAGAACTTATTTTTATGGTGTTCTTAGGTTTCCCGATATCGCAATTAAGGTTAGGTTCATAATTTCATACTAGAAGGTGAAA
>NW_006251682.1:0-228 GCF_000226075.1 Solanum tuberosum
ATGTTTCGAGCCCCTAAAGTGCTAGGGGTAATAACAGCTATCATGTGCTCTTGTAGATGAATAAGATATTCCCGAAGAATGTCCAGAGAGGTTTCCAGGAACTGCTTAATGAAGGGTCCAATTTCTTCTGAAGTTGAAGCTTTCAAATTTGTATAACACATGTGCATAACCTCCAGTTCAGTTGGAACAATGTTCAAGAGTAGATGTGCTAGCTTGAAGAGTCGAGAG
>NW_006251683.1:0-228 GCF_000226075.1 Solanum tuberosum
TAATTACTCCTAATTAACAAATGATCAGAAAACAGGGGAAATTAATTACTAGTACTTTACTAATTACCTCTTAAAGCACTCATGATGATTCGAGCAGTTGTTATTCTAGTTATGTCTAATCTTGTAACATCTCTGCAGAATCTTGATACGAAAAAAATTCTGAAATCAAAAGGAGTCACACAATTCATATTCCAGTTGAAATCAACAAGAACCAAAATCTCCATTCTC
>NW_006251684.1:0-228 GCF_000226075.1 Solanum tuberosum
TACAGAAAATACAAAAACAATTACTGAAAATACAGAAAATACAGAAACAATTACAGAAAATACAGCAGAAATTAGTAGAACAGTAGAAAATAGGAATTAGCAGAACTAATGCAGCAGAATAGCAGAAATCAACAGAATAGTAGAATAACAAAATAGCAGAAATTCAATTTTTTGTAAATCCTACTCAGTACCCCCTCTTACTCGTGTCTGGTCATGTTTATCTCATAT
>NW_006251685.1:0-228 GCF_000226075.1 Solanum tuberosum
ACTACTAACCAACTAACCCCAAAACTAAACATTTAAAAATATGGAAGCAGGTTTAAATGCAGAATGATATAGAGTTCCCATAAACTCCAAAGGTTTAAAAAAATTAACTAACTAAATTAATGCGGAACTCTAACCCTCAGAACCTGAAAGTCATTGTACCAAAACATGTAAAGTGCAACAAGTCTAAGGAATAGGGGTACAACCCCAACTAACATAAGAAATAACTAA
>NW_006251686.1:0-228 GCF_000226075.1 Solanum tuberosum
GATCAAGAGTTGAGAGAGTTTTGATTTTTATTTTGGGAAGTGCTGCGAGTTAAGAAGAAAAATTTGTACGATTGTAGTTAAGAGTTTTGAATACAATCAAGTGTTTGTGAGTAAGGTTCGTTTGACAAGTTGAATTACTTGAAAAACGATAGAAGACTAAAACCTGGGGGTTTTTGTCTTGGGTAGTTAGGGATTAGAGTTTATAATTCCTTAGGTTACATAGCTTTG
>NW_006251687.1:0-228 GCF_000226075.1 Solanum tuberosum
AAAAGCTCTCCTCCTCCTTCTTAATACCATCACCCAACCAAACTTCGGTATTGAAAAATTTCATTGACCAGTTTGAGGAAGCTTGAAGAACACTAAATGCATTTGTGAATTTATGAAATTGATTTAAAATTGTGATGAGAATTTGTTGGGTTTGTGTTTGTAGGGTAAAATTCAAGTCAAATTTCATCATCTATTTGGTATGAATTTGGCTTTCAATTTGAGAGCAAA
>NW_006251688.1:0-228 GCF_000226075.1 Solanum tuberosum
TGAATGTGAGCTTACTAGCCATGTGAGAGCAGTTGAGAGAAGAATCGAGAATAGAGGAGATACAGAGGAAAAATTGAATTAACCGACTTACTTGATCAAATGAGAAAAGGTCCCTATTTATACATCTTCTGACTAATTAACTAACTTTTAATTAGCATTGTAACTAACTAATGACATATTAACAAACTCAACTAACTACAACTAATTACACATTGCATTCATTCTAAC
>NW_006251689.1:0-228 GCF_000226075.1 Solanum tuberosum
ATCTTATAGCTTCTCATTCATAAATGTGGCGTGCTTTACACTCATGAACAAGACTTTACTAGATGTGACCTGTGAGACATCATCCGAAAAACCATCCCAACAGCTTGTGCTCTGATACCATATTTGTCACGATCCGAGCCTACACCACAGACGTAACACGACGTATAAGACTCCGAAAAGCCTCATAGCATCCATAACATAAGACATAAGAAAATGGTACGAAATTTA
>NW_006251690.1:0-227 GCF_000226075.1 Solanum tuberosum
ATATATATATATATATATATATATATATAAATAAATAGAAAATTACAAATAAATTATATATGTAACAAGAATAACTTTTGAGGCCTAAAATATGTTAGGCCTAAAACAAGCCTCATTTACTTCGAGGTTAGGTTAACTCTGACTTTATCATAAAAATATGTTCTTATTTTTAAGTATTACATTGCATGCAACATTATTGGTATCATAGATATGACAATTGTTATTTT
>NW_006251691.1:0-227 GCF_000226075.1 Solanum tuberosum
CGTTAAAAGTTAATATTTTTAGTCTCCGATCCGTAAAAATGTAGAAGAATTTATTAGTTGAGAAAATTTACCTAGTAACAAAGTAGGAAAAAAATGAACCAAGATTACCATCTTTGAAACTTTGTAAGAAAAAAAGCATGTTCCCTACTAATGGCCAGCCCATGTCACCTGGAGGCAAGTTAAATTTCTTGGGACTAAATTTGATTGTAAAAAACCATCCATTTGCT
>NW_006251692.1:0-227 GCF_000226075.1 Solanum tuberosum
ATTTCATTTTCATACCAAATTCTACATTGCTGCTCTTTTAGCTTTCATTTCCATACCAAATTCCCCAATTCTGCTCTCTGATATTTCATTTTCATTCCAAATTCTCCTTTTGCATCATTTTCCAACCTTTACTTCCCAGTAACTAAGAAAACCAGTCAAGAAGAGATTATTAGAAAGCAAGCAAAAAAAAGAAAAAACCAATAGCAGAGTTCAGACTTGATAGTTGA
>NW_006251693.1:0-227 GCF_000226075.1 Solanum tuberosum
TAGTCAAAACAAGAACCAACAAGACAAAATAAGAATCAGTAACAACACTGCAGTCCAACTCTATCAGAAGAAAGTTGGCATTCCTTGTGTGCATTTCATTGCAGTCCAACAACAACACTGCAGTCAGCAGTCCAACAACAACACTGCAGTCCAACTCGATCAGTTCACCATAATAACATACAAACTATAAATATGCCTGAGAGAAAATGGAACTCTTTAGATATATG
>NW_006251694.1:0-227 GCF_000226075.1 Solanum tuberosum
TATTGTTATTCCAGTTTTCTAGCAAATCGTCTCATGTATTCTACTGTTATTCCAGTTTCACTTTTGACCCCTTTGCATTCTATGGTTTTTCCTCGCAATTGAAACATATAAAATATAACAAACACTTTATGAAACAAAACACATACACTTTATGAAACATTACAAACTATGAAATTAAAAGCTTTTATTTGCATCCCAGCAATGCAGTGGACTTGAATCCTGCAAAT
>NW_006251695.1:0-227 GCF_000226075.1 Solanum tuberosum
AATGGCAAAGTTGAGGGGTATATCAGACCCTTTTCCCCTTAAAAAATAACAAATAAAACGATATAGATTAAAATTTCTTTGGGTGGCCTCGAGGCACAACGCCTCGAGGTTCAAATGATTAAGGGGTGGGGCCTCGGGGAACGGCGCCTCAAGATTCAGTGGGTGAGGCGAGGGTGGGGGGTAGAGTGGGACCTCGGGGCAACACGCCTCGAGGTCCAGTGGGTGAG
>NW_006251696.1:0-227 GCF_000226075.1 Solanum tuberosum
AGATGCAAACTTGGAAAGCTCTTTACTGAAACTGAATCTCACTCGACTTCCCTTCCAATCCAAAGGTTGCAACTGGCTATCATGCCCCTTCACTGCCAACATAAATTTCTCTTCTCTACTCTTCTCCAAGCAAAATTGAAACACAACATCATGAACCTGACAAATTTTGACTTTTTCATTGTAACTTTTCATTGAAACCATTACCACATTACTACTAATGAGATCCA
>NW_006251697.1:0-227 GCF_000226075.1 Solanum tuberosum
AAGTTCAACACCAGAAAAATCAGAGGAATCTGTGCTGTTCTATACAAAGAATCAAATTGCAACTGTACTGACATTTATGGTCACTTTGGTCAATGTTGCTGTTTATTACATTAGGTGTATTTCAGAGATGAACTCTGGAAAGACGAACAATAGAATATCTTCAGGAGAGCATCAGTGTCGTCAATTCTCATTGGATGAGATGGAAAGATCAACGAACAATTTTGATC
>NW_006251698.1:0-227 GCF_000226075.1 Solanum tuberosum
GGATCGGCCATTGTTGTGTTTGCTTCTTCACAAAATCAATGTCTTGTCAAAGTGATAAGTCTTCTTTTTGCAGAGCACTAAAAGGAAGTCAATAATTCATTCAAACAGTAAAAAAGAATAAAAAAAATAAAAAAGGTGGCTAAATACATGTGATTTGTGAATGAAGACCAAGTTTGTGCTCCTTTTTCCTCTTATATTCATTTATTTAAGTAGTTTTTTGTTTTATT
>NW_006251699.1:0-227 GCF_000226075.1 Solanum tuberosum
TCCGAGTTATATTTGGCTTTTGAAATTGATGCTTAAGGAAAATTTAGGATAGTCAATCAACTGAAGGTCATCCAAACACTTGCTTTCGGTGTTTTAAAATTTAAATTTTGCATAATCAGAAACAAAAGTTTTATAAATACTGAGGTGTTATTTTCCCTACCATCTTCTTCCATGATAGTGTAGCTTTCATGTTTTTCCATTTTATTTAGATTTTAGGGTGCAGTGAT
>NW_006251700.1:0-227 GCF_000226075.1 Solanum tuberosum
AATAAATACCTGCTAATTAAATAATCGTAGTTATCGAATTTTTAAAAATTTCCATTCAAAATTCTTACGGAAGGAGTCAAAATAGTCCTACTTCTTAAAACGACCTAGCGGGTCGTTACATCACCTACCACATAAACAAACGTTCGTCCTCGAACGGTAAAAGAGTAGAATGCACCTAAACGCTCAAAAATCTGAGGATATTTACTCCTCATGTCTGACTCGGTCTC
>NW_006251701.1:0-227 GCF_000226075.1 Solanum tuberosum
TTAATTTTTCTTTTGTGTTCAAGTTAACTCTTATAAGAATAAACTTGTTTTTTAAAGACTTAGTTTTATTCCATTAGTGCATAGGTTGCTACTGCCTTTATTCTTTAGTAGTATAAAGCATTGTTTAGGCATTTCTTCATGGTTTTGTGGTCAGCTATGTGTTAGGGGGGAGATTTGTTTGAATGTGGTGATTTAATTTACTTTAAATTAGCTTTGCCTCACTCTTT
>NW_006251702.1:0-227 GCF_000226075.1 Solanum tuberosum
ATATATAAATTTTGAATTCTAATATTTTTTTGAGTAGTTTTAATTAGAGAACTTTTTTATTCTCAACAATAACTATTTTGGAATAAAATTAATTGAGAGTGTATTATCTTGAATTATATGTACTTTTTGGATCCAGTCTTGTACTAGCCAAACATTTTGAGTCAATTTTTTCTTATAAGGAAAAGAATTAATAGTGTTTAAATTTGAATAAGTAGTATCCACAAAAC
>NW_006251703.1:0-227 GCF_000226075.1 Solanum tuberosum
CATGCATGCATGTATTTCATATTTTGTCAATACGAAAAAGGAGGCTTGTAGCCAAGATTAAATTATCTTTATATAATGAATAAATCATAAGTTTGAACTGTGAAAATAATCATTAATATTTATATTAAAATAAATTGTTTTTTGTTAAACCTGTTAAAGAGTATAATTCTTTTTTAAATTCTGTTAACGCGGAATATTTTTTACATCGATCTATTCTTATCTTGTTA
>NW_006251704.1:0-227 GCF_000226075.1 Solanum tuberosum
GCTATCTTCTCCATGATAGCTTACATGGTATCAGAGCTTTGATCGATCTTCACAGTAAATGGTTGATTAAATCACTGATTCAACTACGCAAGTAACAGGCGAAGCTATGGCGACTGTCGATAATGAGTTGCCAGAAAAGTTAAGCCACAATCATCCCCTTTTTCTACACACCATTGACAATTCTGGTGTACTGCTCAGTTCAATTCAATTGACTGGAGCCGATAATT
>NW_006251705.1:0-227 GCF_000226075.1 Solanum tuberosum
GAGATACTCAGTCGGATGAAACCCTTATCCAACAAAACCTTTAGTTCTTATTTCAACTCCGCAGGAGCCATTCTATAAAGAGGGATAGAGATAGGTTGCGTATCTGATAGAAGGTCAATACCAAAATCTATTTCCTTCTCGGGAGGAATACAGGGTAAATTATCATGGAAAACTTCTGGGAATTCATTAACTACCGGGACCTACTCCAGAGAAGGGGTTTCAGAATC
>NW_006251706.1:0-227 GCF_000226075.1 Solanum tuberosum
TTTTAGAATTAGGACAGGATTTGGGCCAAAAGCCCATCAGATTGGAATTTGGGTAGAAAGCTTAAAATCAATATTTCCTCTCTCTTGTATCTATTTGTTATTATATTAACTAACCCTCTATTTGAATTGGTCTAACTTAATTAATCCTCAAAAGATAGTTATTCTTTTATATATATTCAAAACTAAAAATATTTATAATTTTTATTTATTACTTAGCTTTATTTTTT
>NW_006251707.1:0-227 GCF_000226075.1 Solanum tuberosum
AAATTAGAATCAAACTCTCTAAATTTAAACAAAGTACTATTCAAGTTATGAAATATGAATCAGTTTGTTATTCTTCCTTACTTATGAATTTGTTATCTGCATTTATTTTCTCCCTTTTTTCTGTTTATCTTCTTTTCTTTCCTTCTTTCTTTAATTCTCTTTTAATTGTTTGTTAAATTGAAAAGAACAATTTTTTTTAACAAATGTTAGTAAGGATTTATATAAAT
>NW_006251708.1:0-227 GCF_000226075.1 Solanum tuberosum
TTGAGGAATTTCTATGGTTTTGATGTTGAATTTCCTCGAAGAACCCATGAACCCCCATGTCCTCAATTTGTGACTTTGTGATGCGGGTGAATTGTGGTGAGATAAATATTATGAGATTATTGTTGTATTAGTTGAGTTATTTGAATTATGTTGTCTTCCATGATTAATGTAGTAACCCTAAATGTGATTGGTTGAAAGTGATCCTTGATCCAAGAGGGGTAAAACAT
>NW_006251709.1:0-227 GCF_000226075.1 Solanum tuberosum
TTATTTAAATTAAAGTCGATTCTTTTAACGACACATTACAATATTGTTCTCAGCACCTGCAAAACAAAACACAGTTTTGAATCCTTGTTTTTTTTTCTCTTACAAACCGATGACTGAACGAGAGATGGAGTTGGAGGAATACAAAAAGGAAAAGTATGCGGAATCCTATCGACCTCCTTTTTCTATCGAACAAGCGGAACAACAACAACAACAACACCCTTGGCTTG
>NW_006251710.1:0-227 GCF_000226075.1 Solanum tuberosum
TATTTTATTTGGGTACAACTTGCTGGCTGAGTCCGTCAGACTCTTATTGTTAACCCAGTTGCATTTCGAGAGAGCAACAAAAGCTTAAATCTCTTCTTCATTGAGTTAACCGGCCATTGAAAATCAACGAACAAGACCCGAAGTTGAAAGAAACAATAGATCGAGAAGTTGAAAGATTGGGCCAAAGGCCCATTCTTAATTCAAATTGTATTTCGTTACTTTTGGGC
>NW_006251711.1:0-227 GCF_000226075.1 Solanum tuberosum
TGTAATCTGATAGTGATTATTGTCTCCAGAGATTTTTGATTTTGAGTATCTACTTTTTTGTTCATATTTTTTCTCTATTTTTCTTCAAAATCTCATGCAAAATACTCTTAAAAATCAGTAATATGTTTAGTGCGTTGAAGTCCAGAAAACTTAAATTATCAATGGGTTTTAAATAAAACCGCATACATCATCACATTAATATGTGCTACAGCTCAATGAGAAGTCTC
>NW_006251712.1:0-227 GCF_000226075.1 Solanum tuberosum
TCTAGAGAACGGCTAGGGTTTTAGTGAAATATTTTGGTTAGTAAAACAATGATATCTAGGTTGTGGAGATGGGGCATCTATATGATACGTGAGGAATTCTGATGATAAATAATTGATTCATGGTTGTTGCAGATGATCCACCTCTTCAAGAAGAAAACTTGTAAGTATCCTAATAAGTGTATTACTTACAAACAAATGTTAATATCACGAACTACTCAGACATCACA
>NW_006251713.1:0-227 GCF_000226075.1 Solanum tuberosum
CCCAATTTCCCTTGAAATCGATGACACATGCTCTCAATATATCTTCTAAAGTTTTGATCTTTCTCTTCACTTACCCATCGATTTGTGGGTGAAAAGTCGTACTAAGCTTCAATTTAGTGCCCAGACCCTATTGGAATGACTTCCAAAACTGAGTACCTCTATCGGAGATAATGGACAAAGTTATCCCATGAAACCTTACCATTTCCCTCAAATATAACTTAGCATAG
>NW_006251714.1:0-227 GCF_000226075.1 Solanum tuberosum
GCCAAGGCTCTCTTGGACCACCTTTCGCGATTGAAGATCCTGTAAAGCTAGGCTGATAAAAATCTTGCTTATGTATTGTGTCCAATGTCCTGAATAATGAGTGATCTCGAGTATCATATCGACCATCACAAAGATCAATATCACCAAGACTTACTATCATCCTTTTATGTGACATTCCTCTTGGAATTTCAATGTCTATAACGATTGTCTTTTGATGATGAGTAAAC
>NW_006251715.1:0-227 GCF_000226075.1 Solanum tuberosum
TGCTCATCCTCACTCCGTGAATAAATCAAAATATCATCAATAAACAGAATCACAAATATATAAAGATATTTCTTGAATAACTTATTCATCAAATCCATGAACACCATCGGGGCATTAGTCAAACCAAAAAGCATGACCAAAAACTCAAAATGACCATACCGACTTTAAAAACCTTCTTCGGAATGTCACTCTCTTTCACCCTCAATTGGTGATAACCCGACCAGAGG
>NW_006251716.1:0-227 GCF_000226075.1 Solanum tuberosum
ACGTTTCCTACGTAACTATACAAGTGACAAAAAAAAATTCTCAATAAAATGGTCACATGTATATATAATGCATTGATATTTTATAAATAGTACGTATATAATTATGTATATATATATATAAAGTATAGCTATATGTTATAGATGTATATACATCCATACATGTTGTTTATATACTATTTACATATACATATTTTTTTCAATCTCAACCAAGTCAAATCTCCTCTAAA
>NW_006251717.1:0-227 GCF_000226075.1 Solanum tuberosum
AATTTGCCGAAAGATGCAATGGAGCTGATACTCGTAGGGCTTCCAGTCAAATCGCTGCTCCGGTTTAAGTGTGTAGCCAAATCATGGTATAATTACATTAGGAGCCCTAATTTTATCAAAATGCACCGAAATCATCAAATATATCGTATTCCTTCTGTCATTTACTCTTACCAGAAAAAGAATGTTAGCTTCTTCAGGCCTGATATATTTTTGCTACATCTTCATCC
>NW_006251718.1:0-227 GCF_000226075.1 Solanum tuberosum
TTCCGATCTTCACTGGTCTGAGACGGCCCTCTGTTCACCGCTGAATCTGAATGAACTTTTGTTCTACCCCTTTTACCTCCGGGACGTACATTCGTGGTGACTGGCAGTCTGATGCAGATGCTTACAGCAAGGGGTGTGTTCTCTTGTTTGGCATTGGAGGATCCACATGTGCACATAGCCAAGTGGAAGATTGTTTGCAAAAGTTGTGTGGGTCGACCGGACTTGGA
>NW_006251719.1:0-227 GCF_000226075.1 Solanum tuberosum
GGAACATCCAATTCAGTCTGTCTATGAAGCCTTTAATAATGTAAGATAGTTGTCGGGACAAGACCCATGACACCTCTGAAAGCTACTAACTGAAAGAAAATGGAGTTTCGTAGAAGCAAGGAGGCCTCACCAAAATCTATCTGCAACTGAATAGTGCTCTCAAAAGATGATATATTGTTGATCCTAAGTACTTGTATCTGCATCATGAAACGATGCAGGTCGAATGA
>NW_006251720.1:0-227 GCF_000226075.1 Solanum tuberosum
ACTTAGTGTAGATGGGGATTGTGGGATCTTTATCTATGCATTGCACAAGTATAACATAGGGTTACTCACGAATTGGTTCTATTATGTTATGATGATTTATATGATTAATATGTTGTAGACTTATGTTTTTACACTAAAGTTCATGATGTTTCTCAAACATGCCTTATAGCATGGTTTTCAACTAAAATGTACTTTTTAGCATGATTTCAAGGATTTTTATGCATGGC
>NW_006251721.1:0-227 GCF_000226075.1 Solanum tuberosum
TTCTAGCAAAGGGAAAATTGGTTGTCCTTCTCAGGAATCTCTAGCTTTGTATACTAGAAGAGGAGGTTACACAAATGCTAGAAATGGTAACTACGATTATGCAAATGCTGGAAATAGTAACTATAACAATCCTAGACAGAAGAAAAACTGGCACCTAGTATGTGACTATTGCAAACTACATGGTCACACTAAGGATATATGTTTTAAGCTCATTGGTTATCCTGCTG
>NW_006251722.1:0-227 GCF_000226075.1 Solanum tuberosum
ATCATATTTCACCTGATTCTTGACATTTTCAGTATTTTGGTTTCAGATTTTGAAATTAGAAAGAGATTTCACATAGTATACCTTACATTCGTCATGAATGGAGATAATATTACATGAATAGCACAGAAGAGAAAAAAACGACAAGCACAATCCTTATTTAAGTTATTCACCATCTTGGTGAATCTATATAGGGGACCATTTACATGTAGCCTATTTATTTGCTTCAA
>NW_006251723.1:0-227 GCF_000226075.1 Solanum tuberosum
GAAAGGGACTTCAACAACAACAATTAAAGCAACCAACAATGCCACGGCAACCGTCTTCATCTTTCTCCTGAACATCAAATCACAAATTGACAAGACATTAACTGAAAAGATTCAAAATCAAAATACAACCAACTTAGTAAGATCAACGAATTTAGTGCACAATGTTTCCATTGATTTGACAAATCTAGATGTTTGACCCGCAGAACAAAAGGATAATTCAATTCTTT
>NW_006251724.1:0-227 GCF_000226075.1 Solanum tuberosum
AGAAAAAGTTAGACAATATTTAAACAGGTGCAGGGAAGTTTCGAGTGTAGAGTCATTTCGCCAAACCAGTTGGTTAAGTGCTCCTCCACTTAGGCAATTCGCCGAAATAGTGTGCAGAGAGTTCAAGGGTGTAGACATAAGGATGAATAGAAAGCTTTCAGTGAGTCGCCGAATATACTCGATGACCTAAACTTGGTCGCCAAGAGTTACAGATTCGATACATATTT
>NW_006251725.1:0-227 GCF_000226075.1 Solanum tuberosum
GTACGGGTAACAAGGTGCGAGGCCTATGCGTTGAGTTCAAGTCGAGTTTAATAGAGTTTTTTATAGTATCGAGCCGAGCTGAGGTGAATCGAGTTCAATAAAGTTTTTATAGTATCGAACCGAGTTGAGTTGAGTTTGAACTGAGTCAAATTAACTCTTTAATTTTATTAATTTTGTGTTGATACGTCACTAACTCGGTTCACCTGTAATAATAAATTGGAAGAAAA
>NW_006251726.1:0-227 GCF_000226075.1 Solanum tuberosum
ATGAATGCAACATCAAATCTCATCATACGAACATGTCATACAACTGATAAGTTTAATGCTAATCTTGAGTTTTGGTTTTGTAACTTTTGGTGAGAAGCTTGATTCGGCAACTCACTGAAAGTCTTTTTTGATCGCCCTTTCTGCTCCCCTAACCCCTAAAACGCACTATATCTTTCGGCGGGCTGGTTTGTGCACGCCGAAAGACCCCTCCCATCGTCGACATGCCA
>NW_006251727.1:0-227 GCF_000226075.1 Solanum tuberosum
CTGCTCGTGGCGAGACTTGCCTTCATTTAGCTGTCAAAGAATCATCAGTTTGAAGCATTCAAGTTATTACTTGACAACCTCAAGTATGATCTTTTAAACAAGAAGGATATCCAAGGAAGCACTGTTTTGCATCTTGCTGTGTCAACTAAGCAATACGAGGCAAGTATCTTTTCATTATATATATATGCCTCTTGATCTTGATTTTTAACTTTCAATGATTCATTCAG
>NW_006251728.1:0-227 GCF_000226075.1 Solanum tuberosum
AGGTAAGGCCTTTGGTTCCACAAATACTGCTTGATACTTATCAATCACTTCCTGTATAGCATCATCTACCCTCTCCTGTTCAAGTTCTGATTCTCCTCCTAATATGAACAAATGAGCTATCAAGGTTTGGCCCTTCTTGATGAGCTTGCTCATTGCATTACCACTAATCATACTCAAGCTACCCTCCACTGGTATAGCATGTAGTACTGTTTTATTACTTTTTCTAC
>NW_006251729.1:0-227 GCF_000226075.1 Solanum tuberosum
TAAACTACATCATTTTACTCAATTTAAGCCTAATAACTTAGTTAGACAGACGCAGAACATTTATTCTCCAAAATCCATCAAAAAAAGAGCAAAAAGAAAAACCAGAGGTGCCAGCTTTCCCAAGAACAACCAGCAGATTTCCCTCAAGTTTCGGCCCCAAAATCGAAGGATTTTTCCGTAGATTTCATCATCAGGTACGTGGGATTTCACTAGTGGATTCCTTTCAT
>NW_006251730.1:0-227 GCF_000226075.1 Solanum tuberosum
AGGAACAATTATCAGCAGGACACTTCAGGTAATAACTATTTAAAAAACAAAAAAAATCCATTAAAAGACTGATATACTAAATACACTACAAAATAAATACAAATTCAAACAAAAAATAAAATCCTTACCAAGATGAACTAGAACGAGTCACAATAAATCTGAATTTTTCCACAACTCCATAATGTCGCATAACCTCCATAAGTGTTTCTTTATCATTGTAAATCTGA
>NW_006251731.1:0-227 GCF_000226075.1 Solanum tuberosum
AAGAAACAGAAAAAAACAAAACTTTACATAAAATTAGTATCTGGGTGTCTTTAATAATGGAAAAAGAAAACAAAGACAAAGAGTACATACTTCAGCAAGCCAGAAACTCAGAAACCCAAACTTAACTACTTCAACAATCCAAAGGTTCTCTCTTTAGAGATGCCCAACAGAAGAAGAACCATATTTAAACTACAACACAATAGGAATTTATAATCACACAAAATAAA
>NW_006251732.1:0-227 GCF_000226075.1 Solanum tuberosum
AATGATCATAATAAGGAGGCAATGTGCTCTTGAAGAGTTTACAACATAACACTTCATGAAACCTCATGAGAGGGGTAGCTACCTGAATATAATGAAGTCATGAGATCTCAATAAGTTATGTCGTATTGTGAGCCAATACAAAGTGATAGTTCGTCGACGATATCTTTGATACAACATAGCGCAATATTGTAAAAGATTATGAGGATATGAATTCTACGTCTATTAAA
>NW_006251733.1:0-227 GCF_000226075.1 Solanum tuberosum
AAACATCACAAAGCTCTGCAGTTGCAAGACCAATGCATAGAGAAACACAAAGTGACAGTGATATGAAGAAGAAATTTGAATTAAGCAAGAGGAAGTTTGAGGAAAGGTTAGCAGATCAAAGGGAAGCCAAGAGACGGATTGTAGTGGTAGACTTTCATCAAATGCCTAAATCTGCTAATGACCCTCCTGCCCCCAAGCGCTGTTGGAATAGGAAAAGGTTTTGAGAT
>NW_006251734.1:0-227 GCF_000226075.1 Solanum tuberosum
AATGTTATTGTTTACTCTTGAAAAGCTAAAGCTTGTGTTAAATTGGAGGCAAGCATATAGTATTAAGCCTCCAATATGCGTGGCTAAGACATACACAAATGGTAGTTTCAATACTAATAAATGAAATAGATGACATTGGAGATGTTATCAAAGTGCGAAAGGATTCTCATTATGACTTTCTCAATTTCGACTCAATGCACTAGCAATAATTGGGCAGAAGCTGAAAT
>NW_006251735.1:0-227 GCF_000226075.1 Solanum tuberosum
TTTTTCTAATATACATTATTTTACAAATATTTCTTAGTCTACAAAAATCAACAACAATAATAACTAATTATTCTTTAATATAATCCTTCTATATGACATAAAATTTCTTCATGTCAAAGTCTTTCTTTTTTATAAATAAAAGTTAAAGAAATCAAACATTTTAACTAAAATGGTAAATATTTTAGCATACTTTATAAAGATATCAATTGTGATTAGATAATGTAAAC
>NW_006251736.1:0-227 GCF_000226075.1 Solanum tuberosum
AATTTGCCGAAAGATGCAATGGAGCTGATACTCGTAGAGCTTCCAGTCAAATCGCTGCTCCGGTTTAAGTGTGTAGCCAAATCATGGTATAATTACATTAGGAACCCTAATTTTATCAAAATGCACCGAAATCATCAAATCTATCGTATTCCTTCTGTCATTTACTCTTACCAGAAAAAGAATGTTAGCTGCTTCAGGCCTGATATATTTTTGCTACATCTTCATCC
>NW_006251737.1:0-227 GCF_000226075.1 Solanum tuberosum
CTGTACATATTTTATGAATGAATGAATATCTCTTACATGGTATTAGAGCCTTTTGTGGTTTAACACCATTCTTTCTTTCGTTCCAAAAAATAAAACTTCTTTGAATAATCAGAAACGACTATTCGAATGGGAGATAATACTGAGAACTCTTCTACCCTGGCAGCTTCAGTTGTTTCAACGAATGCCACGGGAAACTACTATCCTACACCTAATCTCGCTCACCAGTT
>NW_006251738.1:0-227 GCF_000226075.1 Solanum tuberosum
ATGAAAATTTCATTGATCCCTAGAAAATAATGTTTTTAAAAAAAAAATATACAATACATGCCATTTTTAGTACACCAAATCAAAGGATGCATACAAAAGAATTTCAACATAATTAATGTCAGCATAACTAATATCAATATTACTAAACAATACGAATAATATTAATACTCTATTTATCATTATTCTTATATACTTTACTGAGCAACCCCTTATAAATTATAACTATA
>NW_006251739.1:0-227 GCF_000226075.1 Solanum tuberosum
ATATGCAACCTAACATAGAAACACAAAACATTAATTTCCAAAACTCAAACCCTCTCATCATTGGCCTTAATGTTATAAAGTTATTTAGTATCATATACGTTCTAGTTCAAAATATATTTAATGATATGAAGTTATTTAGTATCATATATGTTCTAGTTCAAAATTATTCTAGATATTGCAGAATATTAAAGTTACTTCAAAAAATAAATAAATTCATAAACAACATA
>NW_006251740.1:0-227 GCF_000226075.1 Solanum tuberosum
TATCAATGTCATTTCCAGGTGATCGCGGCCCAGGTATTAGTAAAGAAAGTATAGAATATTCATATTTCATGCACATCCAAGGCGGCAGATTATACACCATCAATATAACTGGCCATGTGCTATGTGATATACTCATGGTTCGAATGGATTGAACCCATCACTTGACAGGCCAAGTCTCACATTGCGAAAAATCTAGTGCAAAATCTGGATGCAACCTATCAAAATCT
>NW_006251741.1:0-227 GCF_000226075.1 Solanum tuberosum
CACCCTTGGTGGAATAGAGATTCTGTTCTTCGTGTTAGGCTGGTGGGCGTTGTTTAGTAAACATGGGATTCCTGCTTCCATTGAGGATGGATATAAAATGGTGTCATCGACTCAATTCAGGAGGTTTACGTATACTGAACTTAAGAAAGCAACGAAAAACTTCAAGGTTGAGCTAGGAAGAGGAGGTTCAGGAGCTGTTTATAAAGGAGTTTTAGCAGACGGAAGAG
>NW_006251742.1:0-227 GCF_000226075.1 Solanum tuberosum
ACAAACTAATAACCTCAAATATACATAAAAAATACTATAAATTACAATAATTAGGAAGTTAAAAAATCTCTCTCAACCAATACAAAATATTAATAACCCACATAATTTGCATAAGAAATTCCAAATTAATTTATTCTTTCTGTAAATTCAAAATTTTAAAATCGCTCTCCCCATTAATTAGAGTCTCACTCTTTTACTATTTTTAAGCATACTAAATTGTTAATTAT
>NW_006251743.1:0-227 GCF_000226075.1 Solanum tuberosum
TTTGCTTTGTTGTGTTTTCATGAAATAAATGTAATTTGCTTTGTTGATTTTGTTGATATTGTTTCTACAAAACAATATAGACAAGAGATATGGAGAGCATAATGTCGAAATCATCTTATTCAAATGTCTTCAAGTTTTTAACAATGGTGAATGAACAATCTTATTTATAGGTTGAGAAATCACTCCAAAAATCACCATATTAAGTGTCATAATAAATAGATACATTC
>NW_006251744.1:0-227 GCF_000226075.1 Solanum tuberosum
ATTCGGAGATTTTTCAAGTGGGTTACTAATTTTCTTCAATTTGGTACATTTTAAATGCTCAAATACTCATACCAGTTGATGGTAAATCAATTTGGTAACCATTTTTACCCTTTTAAGACGTTTGGCTAAAACCCCAATTCTTGGGGTATGATCAGATGATTATGGGTTGATTAGTTTACGGGTATTGTTATTTACTAGTTTAAATGCTATATTGAAGTGGGTTTAAT
>NW_006251745.1:0-227 GCF_000226075.1 Solanum tuberosum
TGAGTGAAACACCTTCTCTTTCCTTTGCCCTAACACTACTCCTACAGCCACATCACTTGTGTCACATATCAGCTCAAAAGGAAGCTCCCAATTTGGGGAAGTCAGGATTGGAGCTTCTATCAACTTTTTCTTCAAAGACTCAAAAACTTGAATGTATTGCTAATAGAATACGAATTTCATCTCCTTCTCTAGGAGGCTGCACATGGGTCTTGCAGTCTTAGAGAAAT
>NW_006251746.1:0-227 GCF_000226075.1 Solanum tuberosum
ATTCTTAGAAGTTTTTAGAGCAATGGATTTTTCCTTCCTTCATGTTAGTTCCTTGCTTCTTGTTTAGCTCGTACGTCTGAAGATTCCCAATCAGCTCGTCCATGGGAAGAGTCGTCTGGTCCTTCGCCTTTATTATAGCATTCACCTTGTTTTCCCAAGAGTTGGGAAGCACCTTAACAATTTTGCGGACCTGCTTGTAAGTGGAAATAGGCTCACCCAAACACCTG
>NW_006251747.1:0-226 GCF_000226075.1 Solanum tuberosum
TGAGCTAGCCAAGGTAACATAAGTACACTAATGGTGTTCTTCTTGGCCTCCATAAGAATGGATCTGGTATAGAAAATACGAATTCGACAGAATTCAGTAGTTTTGGTTCAAACTCTATATATCGAGAAATCTACAGAATTTGTACCTTATAATGTTGTGTTGAGGTTGCTTCCCTATCTTATATAGAAGCTTCCTAGTGATTTGATAACAAAGAAAAAAGGTGTTT
>NW_006251748.1:0-226 GCF_000226075.1 Solanum tuberosum
TGGCTAACAACACTTACCGCAAAAGCAATATCTGGACGAGTCACAGTAAGATAGTTTAACTTCCCAACTAACCTTCTGTATTTTTCTGGATCATCAAAAGGATCACCATCATCTTTCAAAAGATTCACATTAGGAACCATTGGAGTACTACAAGGTTTGGCTGCTAATTTTCCTGTGTCTCTAAGTAGGTCAAGAATATACTTTCTCTGAGACAAAAATATTCCCT
>NW_006251749.1:0-226 GCF_000226075.1 Solanum tuberosum
TTGGGTTGCCTCCCAAGCAGCGCACAATTTAACGTCATGGCGCGATGCAGGTTACTTGATTACTCAGACTTTATCAAGTTTACATTCCTCATCTATCTTCACTTCTTCTTGAACACCCAAATATGCCTTAATTCACTGACTACTGGCCTTGAGCCTTTCACCCTTGTCATTCTTTGCATTTGCCACCACTGTCATACCACCTTTTTTGGGCACACATTGCACTGGG
>NW_006251750.1:0-226 GCF_000226075.1 Solanum tuberosum
TTTTTTTGGGTGATGCTTGCATATTGTTTAGATTGATTGGGTGAAGTGTGAGTAACCCATGCATGTACTAAATGATGAAAATTGCTCAATGATAGAGTGGGTAAAACCACTTTTAAGAGAAAATATTGTCAAATGGCCAATTTTGGCAAAACCAGGAAAAATCTGAGTATCCCGGGGGTGATGGGTAGTGTGGGTCTTGTTTGAATTCCATTAGTGCATGCTTTGA
>NW_006251751.1:0-226 GCF_000226075.1 Solanum tuberosum
CAATGTTAGTATCTTTCTTTATTTTCACTGTTTTTTCGGATTTTTGCTTACTTGTTACAAAACCCCATTATTAACTGACACTTGCGTCACCCCTTAGATTTAGTATGTTTATATTCAATAATGTTTATAGCTATGACTAATTATAACTTAATTTTATTTTTCTATTAATTTTCATCACCACTCCCTTTATACTCGACCCCAACCCTTGGTTGGGTTATTATACTAT
>NW_006251752.1:0-226 GCF_000226075.1 Solanum tuberosum
ATATTGGTATCCAGTCCACCTTTACACATAAAATAAGGGACCTAAACCTTTTCTAAATAACCGAAGAGATCTTAAAAGGAACAACTACTCAGAAAAAATCATAACGAGACATATAGGAAGTCGAGAAGAATGAGAACAACAAAACTAAGTAGGATGAGCTTCTCACCTTTACCTGGGCAGCGAATCGGATGAAACAAGCTAGCCACGAGGAGCTTCCACAAACACC
>NW_006251753.1:0-226 GCF_000226075.1 Solanum tuberosum
ATCTCAAATGTTTGAAGTTACGTCAAGTGACTCTTTCCAAGTGGGTGGTTGGAGAAGAATCCTTTCCCGCACTTGAGAAATTAGAACTGGAGGGATGTTGTGATCTTGAGGAGATTCCGCCTAGTTTCGGAGATATTTGGTCACTCAAATTTATCAAACTTGTAGGGAGCCCTCAACTTGAAGATTCCGTTATGAAGATTAAGGAATATGCTGAAGATATGAGGGG
>NW_006251754.1:0-226 GCF_000226075.1 Solanum tuberosum
AAAACGTCCCATTTTAAAGGTCAAATGAACCCCAGAGTAGGTAAACACCTCATTTTGCCAAATTTCGTGTGCTATAATCTATGGACTTTTTGATGATCTGAAATTACTACATAATTTTTGCCAAAATTTTTCATTGACGGCCGTTAATACCTTTGCTATGGAGCAAGTTAACTTCACGACCAAAACGTCTCATTTTGAAGGACAAATGAGCCCCAGAGCATATAAA
>NW_006251755.1:0-226 GCF_000226075.1 Solanum tuberosum
ACGATAGCAAATATATTCAAAGACGGGTGATCATAACTGTATTTTCACTTGAGGCTTAACGAAAAGAAACTTGAAATTATATTTCTTCAATAAAACTTGATATGCTCATTACAATGTTGTTTCTAATCATAGTTACTAAGGATAATAATAAAGATGTTCATCAATACATGATCATATTCTTGGACTTACTTCATAAACTTTTAAAAAAACACTTAACTTAAATGTA
>NW_006251756.1:0-226 GCF_000226075.1 Solanum tuberosum
CCATTCCTGAGCCTTCCTCTTACACCCAAGCTGCTCATGATAAGTAATGGATTTTTGCTATGGAGCAAGAGATTGTTGCCCTAACTGATAATCACACTTAGGAGATTGTGGATCTACCTGTAGGTAAAACTCATATTGGTTGCAAGTGGGTGTATAAGGTGAAATATAAGGCTGATGGTTCTGTTGAAAGGTATAAGGCTAGGTTGGTTGCTAAGGGGTTCACTCA
>NW_006251757.1:0-226 GCF_000226075.1 Solanum tuberosum
TCTAGAACACTCAACTTCTCATATCCATCACCCAAAAATGATTCCATAAGTGGGGAATCTTCAAGCAGGCCTAATTCATGAATATCAAGGACACTCAAAGATCTTACCATCTAAGCACATTATCCCTCACTTGGGATAAGCGTAGACAAACTCTTCACAATATCATTCCCTTAAATTCTAAGGTCGGAGCAAGTCATAACTAAATCTCCACACTCCTTACACAATA
>NW_006251758.1:0-226 GCF_000226075.1 Solanum tuberosum
ATAAAAACTAGAGAAAATAACCACATTTTCAGATGCACTTGCTATATAACGCTCATCAACCAACAACAACATACCCAGTGTAATCCCACAAGTGGTGCTTTGGGAGGGTAGAATAAACACATACCTTACTCATACCTCCTGAGAGGTAAAGAGGTTATTTCGGAAAGACCCTCACCTCAAGTAACACATGTCAACGCATTTTCAAAAATACAAACACAAAACACAG
>NW_006251759.1:0-226 GCF_000226075.1 Solanum tuberosum
ATAGTGATGTGTTGTTCTTGTGATTGCATGATTTTTCTTAGGTTGTTGTAAAGCTCGGTTTGTGTCTAATTTTGAGGAATAGACTTCTTGAGCTGAATGAGACAAATTGAAAGAGTCAATTTCAAGATTCTCGAAGTGGGTCTCACAATGTTGCTTTTGACTTATTTTTAATCCCCTCTTCAATTATTGGGATTTGGATTACAAAACGTCTATTTTGACATTGTTG
>NW_006251760.1:0-226 GCF_000226075.1 Solanum tuberosum
ACTTACAAGGGATTCCGCAATATTATAATTTACTTCATTAATTGTACTCAATGCATGTTTAGATTAGTAATACATAAACAAATAAAATTTAAAGATATGAAATTTAATTTGACTTGTTTTCTATTATATTATGGTTAAGTTTTCATCAACAATGAGATTGAAAAATAAAAGGCTTAAGACTCATGTGTAGACACGTGATAACTATTAATTATATTTATGGATTAAA
>NW_006251761.1:0-226 GCF_000226075.1 Solanum tuberosum
ATATATATATATATATATATATATATATATCATGTGTTTTTTGTTGGGGATCTAAGATTAGTGTTATTTCATTTTTTGTAATATTAGGTGTTTGTTTAGTTAAAAATTTAATAAGGGAAAGGGTTAATATGTGATCGAACTTTGAGAAAAGACTTATTTATGTCATCCTTTAAAAATTTATGTCATTTTTATTTGAGAAAAGACTCATCCATGCCATTATTTGTTA
>NW_006251762.1:0-226 GCF_000226075.1 Solanum tuberosum
CGTCTGAACTCTTCAGAATGATATCCCTTAATGTTTGGGACCCACGACTTCTTATCTCCGACATGTAACGTTTAGAATCATCCACGTTAGACTTGAAACCATCATCAAATCCGTCAGAGAATGCCGCCAAGTTTAAGCCCTTGGGTGCGTTGGAAGCTGCAGTTTTCGCCATACGACGATGGGCGAAAACGCTAGTGGTGAATGTCACCTCAATGCCCATTTTGAT
>NW_006251763.1:0-226 GCF_000226075.1 Solanum tuberosum
ACGATAGCAAATATATTCAAAGACGGGTGATCATAACCGTATTTTCACTTGAGGCTTAACGAAAAGAAACTTGAAATTATATTTCTTCAATAAAACTTGATAGGCTCATTACAATGTTGTTTCCAATCATAGTTACTAAGGATAATAATAAAGATGTTCATCAATACATGATCATATTCTTGGACTTACGTCATAAACTTTTAAAAAAACACTTAACTTAAATGTA
>NW_006251764.1:0-226 GCF_000226075.1 Solanum tuberosum
TTAATCCCCTTAGTACTATTTTGGGTCAAAACAAACTTGTGGGTTCTAACTATGTTGACTGGAGGAGAAATCTTGACATCGTGTTAACTGCTGAAGAGTTTAAGTTTGTACTCCATGAGGAATTCCCATTGAAACCAGATGAACAGTCTAGTGATGAGGATAAGCTTGCTTATCAAAAATGGCGCAAAGCTGATGAGATGGCGCGATGTTACATTATGGCTTCAAT
>NW_006251765.1:0-226 GCF_000226075.1 Solanum tuberosum
CAAATAGTAACAGAACAGAATTAACTGCAACAAAACAATATATTTTGAATCGAGGTACAAGAAACAATAGACAGTAACATACCAATGAGTTGCTTGCTAATTTGTCTGTTTCTCCTTCATTTTCTTTTCCTATTTCCATGTATGAAATTCTCAAGATCTGATGTACAACACAACTAATTAATTACTCTATTAATTAACACCAGAAATATTTAGCAAAATTTGTGAA
>NW_006251766.1:0-226 GCF_000226075.1 Solanum tuberosum
TCTGAATCGACATTTAGCACCACAGGTTGATTAATCTGCGATGAGTATCGATCGATTCGATTTTAAAGTTTAATTTATCGGTTCGTAGATATGCTAAAGTATTATAGAACCATCAAGTATTAACTTATCAGGTATCAGTTATTGATCGGTTCTCGATTTAACCGTTAAGATTTGACAAAAAAAAGTCAATGAAAATGTAACATCCGGCAATACGAAATAATTGAAG
>NW_006251767.1:0-226 GCF_000226075.1 Solanum tuberosum
CTAGGATTTGTCGAAATGTCTCAAAGCACACGAGTGGTGGCAAGACATTTGGGCTTCCTCAGACTGGGCCTCGAAATACAAATTTGAATATAGGCCCAACTTGATAAAATTTCTAGCCTGTGTACATATTGGATACCTAGAAATTTTATCAGCTAGATTGTCTATTTTATCCTTGTTTTTCTTTTCCTAAACATTGTTAGAGAATAAAGTTTGTTATTGAATTAGC
>NW_006251768.1:0-226 GCF_000226075.1 Solanum tuberosum
TGTCAAGAGATACTATGTGTGAAGCTTCAGTTTGTATATCCGTTATTTCCTTGTAATCGTTCTATTTCTTGTAATTGCATTGTTTAGAATCTATCCCTATGTAATGAACTACGTCTGACCTGAATTCTCAAGAATGAGATACGTAGGCGGCCTATGTCGGCCTCGGTCGGTTTCTTCGTAAAATTCTTATTTTTGTTAATCCTCGAGAGGAGGAACTACGTTTGAC
>NW_006251769.1:0-226 GCF_000226075.1 Solanum tuberosum
AAAGGGACCGACTTGTATCCATATACTGAGGAAAGGTTTCAGTTTGTAACTTTAACATACAATGTATGAATATTGGTGATCTTTCCGAATTTTATTCAACTCCTCAATAGTCTCTTAAAATGTAAGCATCAAGTCTCTAGCAGAGTATTCCAAGTTCCGAAATTTTTCATATAGTAATTAAGAAGGGAGTAGGACAAAACCAGCAATCAACTTGTAACCACTCTTA
>NW_006251770.1:0-226 GCF_000226075.1 Solanum tuberosum
GAAATTTTGACTCCAATTTCAAGCTCAAAAATTTAAATTAGTAGTTCAATGCATTTCAATTATCATGTATTTCATTTGTAATTTACTCTTCATGAAATATAAGAGAATATGAAAAGATTATTTTTTTATCGTAAGATTTGATATGGATTAATGTTATTTAGATTTCTGGTAAACATATTTACTGTCATATTTTTTGAAATTTTAATTTTAAGAGAACATTAAATAG
>NW_006251771.1:0-226 GCF_000226075.1 Solanum tuberosum
ATTTCATGAAAGACATGAGATAGAGAAGAGCCTCAACGCCACCTATGTGGCTCTAATTCCAAAGAAGATAGGAGCTATGGATCTTAGGGACTTTAGACCCATCAGTCTCATTAGTGGTGTGTACAAGGTCTTTGGTAAGTTGTTGGCAGAGAGATTAAAGAAAGGGATAAGCAAATTAGTGAACAATCATCAAATGGCCTTCATTCAAGGAAGACAAATTATGGAT
>NW_006251772.1:0-226 GCF_000226075.1 Solanum tuberosum
AAAAATGAAAAAAAAAGAAGAAGAAGATAATAGCACAAAGATTAAAATGAAAAATTAAGAAACCTATATAAAATAATGAATAGCATAGTCAATATAATGAAAGTTATGATGCCAACATTCTAGATTAAAACTAAACACTTTGGATGTCACTTTATAGTAATTAAAAATTAACAAAGGCAGAAGCTAATTTATGATACACAAATAATGGAAGTGATGAAAAATAATA
>NW_006251773.1:0-226 GCF_000226075.1 Solanum tuberosum
AACCCTCAATCTCTTTTTTGTTCATGTTCTTCTTGTAGTCATTTTTTAACAACTATATACATATGAAATCAAATTTTCTAACAATTTCAATATAAGAGGACAATCCATAATGACAATGGCACACAATACATGTGTTAAGATATATAAGTAAATGACATTAAACTAAAAAAAAACATACAAATCTCAATTTCATTAATTTTTCTCTTGTTCCTGCTTGACTGCTCTT
>NW_006251774.1:0-226 GCF_000226075.1 Solanum tuberosum
GGCTGAGTAGAAAAGGAAAGGACATGTGTATTTTTTTATTTTTGGTTTTTCACACAATCTACGATTTTCATATTAAAATTCGATTAAATTTTAATTTATACCAAAAATTATATGTTGAGGGATAAAATATTTCCTACCAAAGGTGACTCTCTATTTAGAGGGACTCGAATTTGAGACTATTGATTAAGAGTGAAGGATTAGTTACCACTCCACCACAATCCTTATT
>NW_006251775.1:0-226 GCF_000226075.1 Solanum tuberosum
TACTTTAATATTAGGCAAAAGTAATTTGATAGTTAAAATGACAAAATTTAAAGAGCAGCTCATTTGAAGGGCATAAATTAAAAATCAACTCATTTGAAGAACCAACATGCAATTTATGCTTATGTTTCTTGGAATTAAAAATAATATCGACCATCTCACTTGGTGATGGGAAGTTCGCCCAAGTTGTGCCATCATAATATTCTAAGTTCTAACTAGTCGTGTCTTC
>NW_006251776.1:0-226 GCF_000226075.1 Solanum tuberosum
ACTCTGTTCAAGAGCTTTTCTTTCATAAGTTCTTTAGAAATTGCATAGCTAATCTCTGTCTAATCACAAGGCACTGAAAAGCTGTAACACACACATTTATAGAAGGATAGATAAGAATCATATAGGCAACACCAACTGATCTGTGGGATTGAGCAATAGTTGATTGATAAAATTACTTGAGTTCAACAGAAGATCAGATTTGAGAAGAGTGTTAAGGCATGAATAA
>NW_006251777.1:0-226 GCF_000226075.1 Solanum tuberosum
TTGGGGTTGCACTTCTGGTGCATTAGGTACCCCTTGCTCTTCAACGTTCCTCCTAGCAGGACGACCTTACACAACTCTTCTAGAGGCATGATTTGAAAGACACGTGCAAGCACGAATTAGAAAGAAATTTTATAGAGATTAACTCTATCGCACAAAATAAATGTCAAAGAAGTGAGATAGTTCCTAATTATCGCAGCCTCCTAATTATAGATGTGGCGCTCTTCAC
>NW_006251778.1:0-226 GCF_000226075.1 Solanum tuberosum
AACTTTCCCGTTATCGGAACAAACATTTTATTTCCAGTAGGCCTTGTTGATATTGCAGGTTACTTGAATGAAAGGCTTTACTAAACAAGAACAAGTGACGGCATTCATGGCATATATAAGATTATCGAATTAATGAGTTTGTATGAGTTGCATTCCCGAAAATAAAAATAAAAAACAAAACAGGGTCACCCTTTGAGCATGTGTTGTACTTGGTGTAAATGTTGTG
>NW_006251779.1:0-226 GCF_000226075.1 Solanum tuberosum
ACTCGAAATAATTCAAATGTTTTAAAAATTTAAGTGACTTTAATTATATAAAATATTTATAATATTTGTAGTATTTTAGTTGGATAACATTTCTTTAATTTTCCTCAAAATTGTTTAAATGTTAGCATATTCTATTCTAATTCCTTTCAATTACAGCCTCCTCAATTCCAATTGTATTTCAATTTAGCCACTTTTCATTTCAATTCTAGCCAATTTTTATTTCAAT
>NW_006251780.1:0-226 GCF_000226075.1 Solanum tuberosum
CTTCTATCTATAAAAGGAGAGAGAACTTCATACTAAGAGGTAGACTACATTTTTGCTTAGATCATCCATCAAGAAAGTGCTAGGTATCTCTTTGATGAAGTGTGAGTAAGAAACTTCTCCCGCCAGGGAAAAGTATTCTAGATATGTGTGAGTATATGTAAAATAAGTAAGAGTTGTTTGTAAAAAGTACTATTATGAAATAAAAGTTTGGTTTTTATACTTTTCT
>NW_006251781.1:0-226 GCF_000226075.1 Solanum tuberosum
CGAATTAAAAATTCTCAGCATAAGAGATTGTGAGTTATATGAGCTGCCAGAGGGGATAGGAAAATTGACCAAGCTAATAAAGTTAGAGTTTTGGAATTATAGTAAAACACTTAAAAGGATTTCAGGAGGGGTGTTAGCAAAACTAGCTCAACTGGAGGAACTACATCTGGTGGGAGTAAATGATTTGAGGGATGTGATCTACAGTAACCTTGGCCTTCCCTCCAAG
>NW_006251782.1:0-226 GCF_000226075.1 Solanum tuberosum
CATATAATTAATGTTCTAAATTTTTCCAAGAGATATCTTATGGTTTAAAATCTCCATGAAGAATTGAATGCGGATGTGGAAAAATGATAAGGGAATTTTTCCAGAAGCCACAATTCGTATAAGTAATTATATCAACCAGGAACAGAAAGCATTTTTTATTTTTTGCGCTCCCCCTACTATTTGATATTCGTGTTCAGTGGCGTACACATATTTTTTTTGCAAGCCG
>NW_006251783.1:0-226 GCF_000226075.1 Solanum tuberosum
AAAGTGGGTAGTTAAATGGATAAAATGGGTAAAAGATATGCATTCGCACAAACAAAAAAAACGTGATAAAGGGTGGGGTAGTAAGAAAGTCTTTTTTCTTTTTTAAATGAAACTTTTTTTACATTTTTTTTGGGATAGGGGGAGTGGGGGGCTGGTAGGGGAGTGGGTTGGTAAATTTTTTTAAATAAAAATTTATTGGAAAAATTTAAAATTTTGTTATTTATTT
>NW_006251784.1:0-226 GCF_000226075.1 Solanum tuberosum
CTATGTGGGATAACCAGTCAAGAAATGTTGAAGTGATGATACTAGAGTAAATATTGAATCAGCATTCAACATAGGGAATTATGTGATTTTGATCCATTGTAAATTACCTTGTAAAATAATTTTTGAGCACTTAATATTTGCTCAATCACAGCTCAAAAATATGTACTTTTGGGTATATTTCAAAGAGCAGTATGCATATATGTAAAAGTTAACCAGATTGCATTTC
>NW_006251785.1:0-226 GCF_000226075.1 Solanum tuberosum
TTTGAGACACTTGGAGTAAATAATTCATGACTATAATGTGTTCATTTGAAGTATAATCGTGTAAGTCATATTAAGCAGCAAGAAATGGATCACATATGGGTAATTCACTTTCGAATTTGCTCGACTTCAACCTTGTATATTCACTGTTACATATCGTCTTCTTGCTCTATATATTTTCAACTCTTTTCTGTATACAGCTATCGGGCATGGTGTTGTTGTTTCCTGC
>NW_006251786.1:0-226 GCF_000226075.1 Solanum tuberosum
TGGCCTCCACCTAGCTTGTTCTCATACAAAAGGGTAAGGGTGAGGACACGCTTCTGGAGCTTGTATTGTCGGGGTCGTTGGGAAGACGATGACGAAGGTACTGTACTGCGTCTGGTTATCGTATCATTGTTGAACGCATGGTATGTTTGAATGTCGTAGAGGCCTTAGCCATTGGAATATCCTATTGTGAACGTTGGAATATTGGTGGGTTGGGTTGGGCTGGTGA
>NW_006251787.1:0-226 GCF_000226075.1 Solanum tuberosum
CAGGAAAATTCATCCTTTGGGACATCAGTCGCACCATAATATTTGGTAATACCAAAAAGATCAACGCCCCTGAATCAACAAAGAGGAATGCTTCAAAGGTTGTTCAACCAAGATTTTTTTTAGTAGAGTTGGAGAAACTGGTCAGAAGTATGGTCAAGTCATCGAAGAATGAAGGCCACAAACCAACCATTGCTTTAAACTAACAATTTTCTCTTTCTTTTGCTCA
>NW_006251788.1:0-226 GCF_000226075.1 Solanum tuberosum
AAGATGTTGTCTTGTTAAGCTTAATTTTGAAATTTCGGATTGATCACAATCGCTTGTCATTATAATTAATTCCAACTCGTTAAGACTATCGAAACTACATTTGCCTGAGCTTTACTCGAACTATGTATTTGATTTGTTTCCAAAATATGCTATTTTATAAAATAAAGAAAAGAAAAATTAATTAAATTACATCTACTGGTTTATTTCTATGCGTTATTAGGAGCCT
>NW_006251789.1:0-226 GCF_000226075.1 Solanum tuberosum
AAGCAGTTTCCGGTTTAGCATCTGAGATAATGACAATATCTCCAGGCAATGTTCGATAAGGCTCCTTTCCATCACCAGATAAATTCCTCCAATAGTCAACCTTAACATTAAAACATAGTGATCCAAGTGGTTTCTCCTCCAAGGAGATCAATTCACCAAAAGGTGCATTGTTTATGACTTCCAAAGAAGCAGCAATATCAGCCCGTGTTTCTTCCAGTAAAGGGAA
>NW_006251790.1:0-226 GCF_000226075.1 Solanum tuberosum
AATATAGTTATCAAATTTTGTTTGATTTATGTAATCAACTTTTTCCATTTGTATACTGCTAGTTTCTTACTCATGGTCTTTTGAGATTCGCTTTGCTAGCTTTCACATTACACCTAATTATTTTCTGTCCTAACATTATGATCATAATATTTAATTTCTACTCCCTTTTTTCCTGAAAAAATACTATAAGAAAATGAAGTTGGAGCAGAAGAAATTGTATAATAAA
>NW_006251791.1:0-226 GCF_000226075.1 Solanum tuberosum
GATTGGGGTAAGTATTCTTTCTATACATGGTTACTCTAGTGGACTAAAGAAATGATTATTTTTCTTGGGAATTGGTAATTCGGTATGTTTGTGGATATTCTCACCGAGAGAAGCCTTGTTGTTATTCCCCAAACTAATACTAGATCAGTTGTCTTTGCAGTTTAATAACTTTGTCAAACGAAAGAAGAAGGGGGTGTTAAATAGGTGGAGAAGATGAAACACCCTC
>NW_006251792.1:0-226 GCF_000226075.1 Solanum tuberosum
TCGAAGGCCTACGAGTCTAGTTTGCAAAGCACAAAATACCGTATCCAACCAACATCGGAGTAAAAAGTTACGAGGGTTTTACTGCAGACTGCTTGGGCAAAATCCGGGTCACGATCCGGGTCGGGTCAATAAATGTGGTATGTTGGCTTACTTAACGTTTTAAGCCACAAAAACATTTTTTTTCACTCCTTAACCAGAAAGAAAGCTTAAGAGATGGTTCTAATGG
>NW_006251793.1:0-226 GCF_000226075.1 Solanum tuberosum
TTTTTTTTATTACTAATTTAGAAAAACTATAATTGGCTATCTATGAGTATATTTGTCTTATATATATGTTGTTAAAAGAGAAGAAAAAAAAGAGAGAAGGAAAAGTGTAGCATATATATTAACTTGTTGCACCATTCATCATTTAGAATAAATTGTTCAATTTGACAAATCATTACTATTAAATTAAAGGGTATTATATATGACGTTCAACTTATACAATCTTTAC
>NW_006251794.1:0-225 GCF_000226075.1 Solanum tuberosum
TTGTTGTTATCAAGTGGTATCAGAGCGGTTCTATCAAAATTCTGTTCTTGATAAATCTTGGGATTTCTTCTTATATTACAGCAAAAAAAAAAAAAAAAACAGAAAAAAAATAATTACTGTAGCGTGAACAGTAGCGTGAACAAAAAAAAAAGTAAAAAAAGAAAAGAGAAGTTATAACTTGCTCTCTAAAAATCTGATTACTTGTCCTCCAAGAAATTTGATTAC
>NW_006251795.1:0-225 GCF_000226075.1 Solanum tuberosum
AAGAAAGTCCAAACACGACCTCTCCACCAGAAACAATCTACAAGAAAATGAATTGGTCATAGAGATGTTGGATGCATATAAAACAGGGAAATTGCTATTACAACAAAGGAATTGCGATGTTTATATAACTATTAGTACATTAACATTCGAATTCGAAAAATTAGATTTTGGATTTGGAAAACCTACTAGAGCAAGCCAAGGAATTGGTCCAATTAGCAACTTTTT
>NW_006251796.1:0-225 GCF_000226075.1 Solanum tuberosum
TACCCTAATCTCAAATCAATCTTCGAAAAGTACTTAGAACCTTGTAGTTGATCAAACAAGTCATCGATCGTCGGAAGGGGATATCTATTTTTTATAGTAGCCTTGTTCAGCTATTGATAATCGATACACATCCTCAACGAGCCATCTTTTTTTCTCTCAAATAATACTGGTGCACCCCATGGTGAAACACTGGGCCTAATAAAGCCTTTATCAAGCAAATCTTTC
>NW_006251797.1:0-225 GCF_000226075.1 Solanum tuberosum
GGGGGCAAAACGGACCAAAAAATTCCCACAGAAAAGTCCCATTTCGAAATTCAAATTCGAAAACCCTTTCATCATTCAAGCTAAACATCTTTTCTTGAGGTTTCAACCCCATTCCGGAAGAGGAAAGGGGAGAAACGCGTGTTTGCTTTTCCGCTGCCGCGACTGCAAACTGAAAGGGACATCGAGGAAGACGACAACAAAATCCAGCCTAGTACTGATTCACGC
>NW_006251798.1:0-225 GCF_000226075.1 Solanum tuberosum
CTGCGAGGAGTTGTAGGATGAGCCTGAAGACGATTCTGGCATCGCTGAATGTAAATTTTGTTTCTCCATCACATTAACAGGATCTGGTGGCCTAAATCTAGCATCTGTCGGCGCACCAGTCATCTTGATGGTAACAATTTGTGAACAATTAGCCGAGATAGCTAATTCTTTGACGAATTCTTGTATAATTCTAGAGAGAGAAAAAATTCATGAAAAAGGTTAGAG
>NW_006251799.1:0-225 GCF_000226075.1 Solanum tuberosum
AAATAAATTAAGAAACACCGACCTCAAGTGGTCGGTAAATTTAGATTATTATTTAATTTAAACAATATCGATGTCGATATTTATTAAAGATATTTAATAATTTAATTCCCAATACCGATCAAGAGGTCGATAATTTATATATATATATTATAAAATTTTAAAATATCGACATCCTGAGATCAGTATATTAATTAGGGAAAAGGGTCAAAAATGCCCTTAAACTAT
>NW_006251800.1:0-225 GCF_000226075.1 Solanum tuberosum
TCTTAATGTGGACCGTCCTCTACCAGCCTCAAGATCAATAGCAGGACGTATGAGCTGTCCCATGGAGTCACCTATGCAGCAGTTACCACTGTCTCATTCTTCCACAAATCAAGGGATTTGGTACACTTATGGAGACTCAGCTGTAGCAGACATCTTTCTCACTTCAAAACAGTTATGGTTGGGGTCTTTAGGCCCTGATTCATCTGAAGTTCTTGTCAGACATAA